>NC_142714.1:19540454-19843484 GCF_055471065.1 Atractosteus spatula
ATCAAACAACGTGTACATTGGACAATATTTATTACTGTATTTCAGCCCTGAGTAAGTCTAGTAACAGCAAGTGTTAATGTTGTGCATTGAATTCTAACAGTTATAGACATACAGTATCATATAGGTAGCTGTGTCAGCATGCGTAGGCTGCAAAGGAACAGGTAGTGGGTTTATTCCATGCTGAAAAGAAAAGAAAGGAAAAGAAAAGAAAGGAAACACAACGTTTCGGCTGTGGAGCCTTCTTCAGGTCTTCTTTTTTTTCTTTTCAACATGGATCATATTATGTTCCGTGTGTCTCAATATGGTCCTGCCAATCTGTTTTTAGAAATAAATGCAAAATGAAATACAAGGTCAAGCTAGGACCCTTGTCCATGCCTAGGCTCTTTGTGTGAGCTCCTGAGCCATCGAGGCTTCACTCCTCAGCTGTTGCTGCCTGTCAGAGGCTCTGCTGAAGTAGTTCATCAAGCTGCACAGTGCTGACAGTGATTTTGTGCTGAAAAGCAATTTTTAGGCTCTGGGAGTTATATAAGCAAATTCCAAGATGGCCTTGGCTGTTTTGTCAGCACAGAAAGCAAACTGTAAAACTACAATGATTATTAAATGATTCAGTAATTAATGTTTATTAATTGCTAAAGTCTCAATCTTTCAATTCTATTCCTAAGGCTTCATCACTTCAGACTTGATTAATGTCTAATTCTAAGGTATATGCTGTTTTTTTAAGTATTCTATTCTGATAATCACGTACTTAAGGATATTAATTGAGAAATAACATTATATTTAAAGCAGAATGGAAAAACATTGATTTTGCACAGGGATCTTACATACTTTTTTTGACTGAGTAAGCTTGTGTCACAATTTCTGAACTAGTGCTTAAAACCAAGTACACACATAAGATTTTGTATTTTTTTATTTTTAATGAATAAAACCCAGTGCACGGGGTTTATATCACATCATTTGTACATTTTTGGCTGCTGTGAAATATAAGATCTAAAGAAGACTGTCATTCTTTCTTAATCAAACCCAAATAAAAACAGCCATATAAAGAAAGATGGTTTTAATCAAGGAATCTATAAAAATGCTTTTATGTTGGAAAGTTTTCCATTACTGGATGATTTGGCATCTTTATTAGTCACTAGAGAAACAAACTGTCATTTGTTGAGCAAAAGCGGTGCCTTAGATTTTACCACAAAGCATTAACTTTAACATCATATTTAGTCAAGCATGAAGAAACCAGGTGGTTAAGACTGAAATCTGTTTTTCGGATGAGCTGTTCTAGAGCACAGCTGTTTTATGATTATTTTTCTCAGCAGGGATAAAGTACCGACAACTATGAGTTCACTATCGTGTGGCAGGGACTTCAAGATATTAATTCACCTGGCATTTCCAAAAGACACAGGACTTCTGGATTGCAATTTTAAGTCAGGTGTATGCAGTTCACTATAACTTTTTTTTATTATTATTAGCCTAATATGTAATAGGGTTTGTAAAAATAAAAGAATAGATTTATAAAAGTTATTACACAATGAAGATAAACTGTTAACAGCCTATTGCAGGTCACATCTTTTTGCATGTTTTTTATACGTTTTATTCATTTTTTTCTTTCATTCCATTTGTTTTCTCATTATGTTTGTGTTCATGGCCCGTGCAGATGGCAGAGACACTGAAAAAATCTGCTCTTCTAATATACCAGGAACCCATTGCCTGGAGGGGGAGAACCCATGAACCTCGGACCCCCAGAGGTTTCATTTCTCCCACTGGGTGTGTGTGTTTTCCTCTCCTCCGTTCCCACATGGGCTACTGTTGCTGTACAATATGGTCAGCTGCTATATAATTCTGTAAAGTGCTCCATGAAAAACCTTTACAAAGTGTGCTTAAGCAAGGTTTTGTGTTAAGAAACATTGATTGATTCTTTACCCACTTTCCCACTGGATGCAGTCTTGGCTAAAAAATGAAAGTACTGAATACTCAGACAGCAAAGATTGAGAATCCGGAGTAAAAGGTTAAAAAGGAAGATAATCACTCCCATTTAGTATAATAAGGTTTGTATAGTGGGTTTTCCAGAATCAAGACAGCTGTATACATTACTCTATAGCAGGATTCTTGAAAAAAAGGAATCCTTATGTGGTTTCTAAATTTAGAACAATGGGACTTCATCATGGAAGTGAGTGATTAGAATACATGGACACTACTTTCCTGAAAATCATGATTTCCCAGTACACTGACAGCCCCTTTTGAATGAAAGCTGCTGATCCTACCTTGCTCACTTGGCTAGAGAAACTATTTTACATTTTTACCCAGATTATAGCTCAGCAACAGCCCAGAGATGACCCAGTAGAGATTTGCCTTGGTCCGTTGCAGTACTGTTTAAAAGCAAAGTTAAGGATATCATTGCTGTTGCTGTTATTGTCTTTCTTTTTTCTTTCTCAGCAGTTGCTACGCTATGTATACTATAATAATTCAAAATATAGTTTATTCTTTGATTGGATGACATCAGATTTGATGTATGGTACCCAATATGGTAACACTTTATTTGAATGTTGCTGTATAATGACTTCATAATCTCTTTATAAGTGCTACACAAAACATGTAGCATGGCATAATGTGAGCATTAGAGGTCATGACATTGATTTTAGAATGGCATCATACAGTGCACTATAAATGATGCTTAATGATTAATTGGAATTCATGTGGACTAAAGTCTCCCTCTAAACTTGCTAGCAGTTTGTATTTCCTATGAAAAAAAACGTTAGCATGGTAAGTTATTTGAGAGCAGAGTGCGTTCATCGCACTACAAAGGAATATTTAAATCTCCATAAAGGGGAGTGATGATGTAGAAATATTTGAAATCTACACATTTTGAATAAGAAATGTATTATGGTTTCTGAAACTTGACTTTTTTGCTAACTTACCATACTTTTGTAATAACTTATTGATATATTTTTTAATATATAATATATTTGACAGATCAAAGTCATCTGGCATTTATGTCACTGGACATCTTGTACAGAAAGTGTCACGTCCAACAGCAGCTGTATTCTATCCTGCAAGCGACCTCTTGCTAATCAGGCCACAGCTATGGGTAATTCCAGCAAGCGTCAGGGCGCTGATCAATTATCTAACCACGACACCACACTAATGACCGCACCCTCCACTTCCCGGGATATTTAAACCCTCACTACCCTCAGGTCGCCGCTTGGTATTAGACTCTTTTCTAGGAGCTCCTTCCTCGCTGTTCTTTGCTAAGAAATTCTCTTCTTGACTAAACCTCTTGCCTTTGATATTGCCCCTTCGTCCCTCAACTTCGACTTCAGTCCAGCATCTAGGATAAGTAGCCATCAATCTCCTCTCCCTTTTACCCTTTTCACCGACCCTCCAAAACTCTCTGAATAATGCACAGGGTCCTTCCTCTCCATCGTGGACACAGCATTCGTCACAGTATGGTTTTGTGTTTAACCCATCAGTCAAAGGTTTTTCTTTTTCTTTTTGGTTTACTCCAGATTTGACATACTGTAATATCATAAGTTACTACTCGTACAAATTTCTGCAGATTTCTAAAAACATGTAAACCATGTCATGCCAGTTCTGCGGTAACTCCTATTATGAAGTGAATAGAACATTTTCAAGATGAACTGGAGGAGCTGCTTGATTTTATCCTTGGCTCTTTACCTTTAGAATTGGCATAGCTCTTTCAATGACAATCATGTTCTATGGGATGCAGTTGAAACAAAAAGTCATTTCACAGTGGCAAAATGAGCCAACCAATATAAAAGAATAGCCTACTTAATGCTTTGGCCTACAACAATGCTGGCACATCCCTCCAAAGAGGTCCCCAAAACACTGACGCAGATTTTGTAGCAACACCTAGTGAAAAAAATCTGTCTGTGTCAAAACACAAAGTGCTCGAAAAGATACTCACAGCACTGTGTGTAGCCAGAGAGAATTTATGCATAGAAGAGCAAAAATTGAATTTGAACTCCTCACAAACTTCAGTTGAAATCAATCTGACTTTATCAAACATCTTGCATCTGATAAAATCATACAATCATACACACAGTTCCTGACAGTGCCTCCTCGTACACTGTTCTTTTATTGGATGCCAGGAAGACTTTATACTGACTTCAATTAAAATATTTACGGTCTGATATGCATCATGTGGGTCCGGTTTCAGGATTCATTAATGTCATTCATTGTATACAGCAACCCATCAGCTATTAACATTTTTTTTTGCTGGAAATAACATTATTTCAGATTTTTAAACAATGGGTTATTGACAGATTATTTTTATTTAACTAGAATAAACATTAATTTATAAAATTATGTTAGTAACATTTGCTTACAGTCTTCACTGTGCTATAATCAATATGAACTCTTAACAGGATAGAAAAGCCAACATTTATCACTGATTTCTTGCCTTATGTTTGGTTATGGTTATGGTTATGTCTACCCACCACCTACAGAAGATTGTGCAGTCATATGCACTGTGTGTATTTAAATCTTACCCAGGAACATTCTCAAAATAAGAACAGACCAGATTGAGTCCGGTAGAATACCCCAGTACCTGATTAGTTTAGAGAACAGTGGTTAGTGCAGATATGGAGTGAAGCCATGAGAGGAAACAAATCAAGCAGACTTCCATAAGAGGGGAACACTGATAAGAGCATAGAGAGGCTCTGTCCACAAAAATGAATGACAGAGCACTTAAAATGTGGAAAATTAAGGCAACATGCTGGCAGGGTTGCAGTTATAGTGTTGATTATGATAGCATTCTTACAGGCATCTTTGTTTTTGTATCTGTTGTCAGTAATATGCCACATTGGTTATTAAAAGATCACAGTCCTTGCTTCCTTAAGTCACGTGTGGGACATCCTGCTATGGTGTATACTGTATATCTCTGCCATGAGTATACCCATCTGTTTTGCCACACAATGTCAAAATGGTAGAGGTTCACCCATCCTTAGAATTTCAAAGCTTCAAAAACTTTTTACCAATGTTTTTTTTATAAGCAGTAATGATACACTGCAGTTCAATTGAATAAATGTCACAATCGACGTGAAGAATTTGGCTTAGGAATGCTCTCACGCTGTCCACTACAGTAATTAATTTAGTGTTGTGCCAGGCTGCCTATCCTAATCTGGTCACAGGGCAGGCTGGGAAAGATGCCAGTTTGTTAAAAAAAAAAGTGCTTAAAATTGTCTGGGACTTTAACATTTTATAAATAGTTCTAAAATTAGCAATTGTCTAGACTCTGCTGTGCTTACCTTTTTGGTGTAGCCTATTTATATTCACTTGAATATGTACCCATCCTCTTCATCCTTATCCACCTTCCCACTGTCATCCTCTACTTCAAGACCCTTGTAATAGTAACCATACACTGTAAGTGCAGTTAAACAACTGGTGCTTTTTGAACATTCCATTTGCTTCCAAATGTTCTGTCTAGGACTATGACATCCTGAGCAAACTAAGACATTTTCCACCTTATAGAACCTTAGAGGTATTTTGGACATCCAAAATGTGTGGAAATGAATCCATTCAATGAATCCATTCAAATTCATTTCCACAAAGTTGAGATCTCTACATTGCAGGCAGAGTTCAAATTTGGGGATGGGGAGCAAAAAGAGTTGTTGATTTTGCCTTTGGTCCCTACAAGAATACAGTCCCATCCTTTACTTTCCTGAAAGCAAAGATTGAGATGAATAAGCGCTTAAAAACAAATAACATAATAACAAAAACATTTTTTTTCAGTGTAGTTCACAAAAAGCACATTTCACGGTCCATGTCATGTTCTTCACTGCAGGGAATTTGTTAGGGCCCTAAGGACTATACAGGACTGCATCTTCTGGGGCACTACAGTGCTGCACTCCATATACATGGATAATTTTTAACAGACGTTGAACTGAAGGACTGTGGCACACCCTCGTCTCATGACCTCTGATGAGGTCTCTCAGTATCTCATTTGTTATTCATTATTCTCTTCTTTTTTCATCTGCATCCTGGAAAATATTAAAAGGACATTTTATTGTGCATTTTTATTTCCATTGTTATTGTAATTTCCATTGTTAATTTCTGTATTGGTTATTTGTGTCTTACCTGCTGTGGATCCACAGTGTCACTTATTTTCATGTATTTACAGTACAGAAACTGAAACAGATCTGGTTGAAATGGATGCTTACCTGTCCAACAAGCTTACAGTATTTAGTCTGGCACTCAATGTCTTGGAGTTAATCTTTGTGTTGGGTCGGTAATCTGGTCTGTGTGTTGTTTCACATCTGAATTTGAAGTAAGAGAGTATCTTTAAGATTTAGTGGCAAGTGTCTTCTGTGTCACTTGCTTTATTTTGTGTACTATGTTGTTTTTTCCACACCCATGCATATTCTGGTTAATTGTTATCACTCAATTGTGTGCCCTCCAATGAACCGATGTCTCAACCAGAGTATAATCCTATCTAATTCTGAGGTACCCCTACCAGGAGTAAGTGGTTTTCTGTTAATGGATGGATAATTAACATCTCCACACACTGAATGTACAATGCCTTTCCAATGATGTCCTATTTTGTTGAATTATAAATGAAAACACCTTTTTTCACTTAGGCGCACAAAATGTTTACTTTTGACTAGTCAAAAATGGGGGCCTCTGTCTGTGTGCTGTCATTGTGGTTCGCATGATTTCAGAATAAAAACACTTGTCTGCACAACGTCTCTTAGTCAGGTCAGGTGAATTTTTAGCAGAGTTATTGGACCAGCCAGACACTGCTTGGAATGGTCGTTCCTCCAAACAGAGCAGCTGAACAAGAGAACAATGGTTAGGAACAGTTTAATGAGACCAGCTTTGAAAAGGCTACAGTGTTCAGTGTTGTTTGCAACAAAGCATTTAAGTGATACTCCAACATGTGGCAAAATCCTTTGTAGCATCAGATGAAACATATTTGGCCATTTTTGTTTTAATGCAAAGGATTACGGTATATCTGAACAAACCATTAAAACCATCCCTACAGTCAAGCACAGTGGTGGCAGCTTAAGAACAATTCTATAGTTGTGTTAAACATTGCTCAAATGAATGTGGTGGGAGTCATTATTTTTTGCTATTTGTAGGATGGACCAACTTCACAGATCTCCTATATTACCATCACTAGTAGTTCCTTCTCCTCACCTCCTTGTAAGTCATCTTAAGGACAAAGAGTATTAGCTCTTCCTCTTATATATACTTTATGAGGCACCTTTCTACCTTTGCTCTGGTTCCTCATAACTTTTTCCTTTATTTTACTGTTAATAATATAGTGATGTTTAATTACCCTGACACTCAAGGTATTAGACAAGCTGAAGTACTGTAATGTGCACTGAACCACACTGTGTTTTTGCAATACTATAAACTTGTATGTGGTCTATTTGAGTGTGTTTAAGTTCACCTTGCTTTATATATAATAGTTTTAATACTGTAAAAAATTAAACATTAAAATTTCCTTTGATATGATTATCTGTTGTTTTTGAAAATCTAGTACACCCTCCCTCACTAGGACATGGATATTCAATGATCTACTGTATCATCAAAACCAGGGCTATTAAACCAGATTACAACAAAAGGGTATTTGCTTTAAATTGTATTTTTTTAAAAGTGTGCATAGTATGTAACAACAGTTCTTTGTCATCATTATGCTTTTAAAGTACTTTAAGGTCAAATGACATCAGCATATTCTGGTGTAACTGAGCTATAATAAATATGGTTCAAGTCCAGTCTCTTCATTTGATTTAAGGACCTTGAGTGTTATGGCAGTTCAAGCTGCCTTCCCCAGGGAAATCAGAGGAGCCAAGATAGCATCCAAATTTAAATCACACATGGAGACATTTTTATTAGGCAATCCTCTAACTCTGGCTAGAGCTGGCTGTTCCTATTGACAGATGGCATCACTGTAAAGGCAGTCTTATTTGGCTCTGCCTGAATGGTTTTACAGTGAAGGCACACCATTGTTATTAACCGCTTCTCAACACCACCGTGATCCAAGAGAAGGACAAGGACATCGTCTGTAGATAGAAATGTTAAATATATAGAAGACCAGCTTACTTCTAATAACCATCTATCATATACTGTACACCAAGCTCCTTCCATAGCAAATCATCCAGTGTTAATTTAACTTAGTGTTAAAAGTAATTATCTGCTATTTATTAAAAAATGTTAATGTGCTGTGGAGTTTGGTAGAACATAATCAATTTTGTAATTTATTAAGCCCTGCCTATCAGGTTTTCGACAGGCTTTGGTGGCTTGAGAAGAAAATTACCATAAGTGGTGCTTTTAATTGAACGATTCATCAGCTCAAGCCACTGGTTTCCTTTTTTTCCATTGATCTCAAATTCTACTGACCTTTTAATTTTTAGAGTTACTGAAAGGACGCATCATTAGGCTTAAATTAACAAGCCTGATAAAAAGGTGATTTTTACTCAACAGGTTGCAGAACTTTGTCTTTCCCGAACCATCCATTTCCCTTAATAATAGGCTTCTGCCAATTCTAATTAAACTTGAACTTTCCCCAGAGGAAACTAGCTGCATACTGAGGACATAGCCTTTGAAAAGGTCAGAGATTTATCTTTATCTTGTTCAATTTTTAGAAGCTACCTGTAGCTAATGCAAAGGGTGTAACCTCAAATGTTTCTAAAGCATCAATAAAGAGACTTATCAGCTCTGTTCATCTGTAGCACATACCCTGGCCAAGATGTTAGGAATTCCTACTGAATAATTGTTCATCATTTGAAAGCAACAACAACAGCTTGAACAGGACACTGAGATGTACAGTGTGTGACAAGCTTCTTAATTTTTTGCTGCCCTCTCTGTTTGTCTAGTAGGATCCACATAATCTGCAGTCTTGACAAGACTATGATGAGCAGGAGTGCACTGCATGTCCCATATTGTTCTACACTAACACTTTTTTTCAGAAATGATACACATACAATATGATAGATATCTGGATTTTAGTATAGATAGGAAACTAGTGAAGTTTGCAGACAGTACCAAAATGGGAAGATGAAATTCTAAACAATTTAGATAAGATTCAAGACTGGGCAAACACCTGACAGATGCCATTTAATGTAGACAGCTGCAGCATACAGTATTATATACGTAAACTATAGGTACAAACTGAAACACACCAAGCTTGAAAAGACTAATGTATTTTACACAACGTAGAGAGGCAAAAAACAATTTGTCAAGATATTTAAATTTTATACTTTTAACTATCAATGAATGTAAAAAGGCATTATTTAACTGCAGTCAAAGAGCAGACAGAACTTTGAAGAATTTGCTAGTGTTGCTTTTGCCATTGTTTTGTTCTCTTGGAAGATTTGTGAGGATCCACATTTTATCTGTGTTTCAGCCAATTTTAATTAAAATTATTATTTTTTTGTTTCTTTTTGACTTTGCTCCTGCTTTACCACTGCACTGGAACACTGTGCTGAGGACATCCTGACAGAAGAAGAGATGATTAAATAAAGTGATTAAATACAATGTTGTTTTGCACTCTGCTGCATTTCACCACCTTCTGCTAAAAGCAAGTCACATTGTGATGCTGAGAATTATATCCTAGTATATGAAAAAGAAAGATTTCATGAATGTACAGTAGTATAAGGGACTTTTTTCATTTTCCTGCTGAGAGTGAAAGAGCAATTCAGACAGTGCTGTAACTCTTTTTGAAGTGCAGTCTCCCTGTATATATCTCCATTGGCTTTTTGGAGTTTTAATTGCTTTGGAAGTTATTTAGAGGTTTGTCTTCCAGGGGTCACATATCTTGAGTCACTAATCAAATAGAAGTCAGGGCCTCATGCTTTCTGGTTGAAGAGTACGTTGTTATATTAAATCTCTCAACCATTACATTTCCAGAAACTAATTTCACAATGAAAATGATTCAACTTTATGTTCTGTTTCAGTGTTCATACCAAAATGACAGTTGCCATGTTCTTTCATTAATTTATGGCTTTCATTTAATTTGTAAAGAAATAGGAATAAAAAAAATATTTTTCATTGTTTTTTTTCCATGTTGATCACTGCATGCATACTGTTTGTGCTACTGTGTTTGTAGAAGTAACCGGGTTTTTTTAACCCTCTTAAAATGAGGCAATAACATCTGAGTCTGAATAATGTGAAATTTAAGATATCAGTTCAATTAATTCAATTTGGGGTGTGAACAAAAAGCCTTTGAATGACAAGACAGACAAGATGGCTATAACATGCAGCACCTTTTCTTGCACACGAACGTCTGTCTATGAAGCTTACTAGTTCTTAGGGAACGTTCGGAATAGATAATCTTTTTTTTTTACCCTACAGGTGGTTCTCTAAACGTCTCTAAAGTAAAAATTTCAAATCAGAAAGCATGAGAGGAAATAACTTCTTCTTGTTAAAGACATACTGTATGTAAGATGCTAAAGAGGACTGGAGTTTATTCTTGTAGGTTTCCTGATTGTCAGTTCTTTCTTATTATGCAGTATGTGTACTATATCTGTCTCTTACAGGGCATCTGTGATAAAAGGTGCTTTGAGAAATAACATACTGTACTGTATAAGCTTCTTTGGGATGCCCTTAGGCTCGTCTTTGATTCACACATGGGAGCTTTTTGCCGACAGTATTTCATTTCCAGCAGCTGTATGTGCAATATGATTGCTTGAGCAGTCAGCTAGACAGCATGCGGAGGGAAACCAAGGGCAAAAGGAGTCTCAAAAATGTAATGGAAAAGGTTGCTTTAATACTCTACTGTATGTGACACCAGTGACCTCTTACCCACGTTCAGTATACAGTATACACTTACCCAAACACAGCATATATAGTATGTGATTTAAATAGAGGAGAAATTAATTTACATAAAAAAACGACACCAATTTAAATTTAAGTGTGAAGCTGCTTATTGTCTCCAAATGGTGTTTTTTTTTTTGGCATCTAGAATATAAATATTGAGAACTGCAAGTTTGCTGTATGATTAAATCAATTTCCCATTTCATTTCAGGAAACCACTTAGAAAGGAGGAGAATGGAACAAGCCGGGGGGAATATGCAATGAGTTCCCGCAACAATAAGGCCCTGGATGCCAACAATGCCGTGGTGTAGCACTGTGAGATGAAGAAGAACGATAACTCAGTAAACACTCCCCTCCAACTTTCACTCCTTTCCAACAACCAGTGGTGGGGGGGGGGAGGCTGAACTTTGAAATCACGTGAAGATCGTGCTTAACGCACATTGGCTTTGCTAGGAAATGGAAGAGTTTAAACCGCTGGAAAGAGAGTGCTTTGGGGCTCAGGGCATCCTTTACATATAGTGCAGACATCAGATATTCAGAGCAGGAAGGCATCTCATCTGTGAAGCCTTGGTGACTGTCAGAGGATGAGCTTGTCAGTCCCCGTGACTGCAATAAGAGACGTGCAGAAAAAAAAAATACAATAACAAGCATGCAGTCTTCGTTGAATGCAACAACTTTTTAGATTCCTCTGCCTTTTTTTCTCATTTTCATTTCTTTTGAGGCTTCATCGACTCAGTAATGTTATTTGGCATGAGTGACAGGAGAGATGGCAGCCCAGTGTAGCCTCATTTCAAGGGGTATGCCTCTTTCCCTGCCCTACGAATCATTGTAGTGATGTGAAGAGAGGTGGATGGTGGCCTCTGGAATTCTGCATACCAAAAAAAGAAACACATTTCCCAGATGTAAGGAATGGATTGCTTGTGTCCCTGACTATGCAATTTGAAATGGCCGAAGGATGCTTTCGGTTACCAAAGGTGTAGTGAAAGGGAACTACACAGTGCTTTAAGTGCAGACGTGTCTAAAAGGTGCTGTTTTATGTTTTACCACTCATTTTATTTCACATTGAATTCAGCTCTAAACCCATAATCCAAGCAACTCACACCTGACTTGAGACTGTTCACTTTTATCCTGGGCCACCTTGAAAACTAGGTTAAAATACATTACTATGTTATCGTTGTTTTTTTAAGGATAATCTGCTCTCTCTACTTTTTAGAATTGGACTCTTTTTTGTGTGAGTGACATTTTTTGGTCAGCTCGTCTTGTTGTAAATTTGTATATAATTAAATTTCATTTAAGTCATTTGCTGAGACATCAAATCCAATGTCCATTTATTGCAGGTTCCCTATACAAGCATTTCTGATACAGACAGATTGGTTCCATGAAAAGAAATGAAAATCAATGACTGGTCCATGACATTTAGCACCTCCCCAATAACATAATATTTCACTGGTACTTTCATTTGATACAAATTAATTTGTGTGTGTATGTGTGTGTCAAGAGTTAAATATTAAGCTAATTAATAAAATAATAGCCGACCTCACCTCTTCCTGTCACAACTGATACACCAATCTCTTTTTGCAAATGGCTGAAAAAATGCTCCTGTCATATAAAGTAAGGAGCTTTAACAGAATCAGGACCTGATACAGTCAGACATGCCAGAGCCGTGGTATTTGATGTATACCATGGGCAGAGAAATACTGTGAGGTAATTGGTTCTACTGTTTTTGAAGGATACTCATTTTAATATAGCAGGGCCCTGTCGACGGATTTAAATCTAATGGAAGCAGAAGTTGCAGTTCAATTCAGTAGAAAGGAAATAATCTCATAATTCCATTGAAGCCTCTGTCAAACATAAGTAATGTGTAAAAATGTAGCATTTGATTCCTATCTTTTTATCACAAGACACATGAAATGAACACATCCTAGTATCTCTTTCATGGTAAGCCCTAAGTGTGTAATAAGACAATCTTTATTAAATTAGGTTAGGTTTAATATAAATAATTAGTCCAGCTCCTACATGAAAGTGACTTCACGTGACATTGCTTTGACATTCTAAGTAATGTTTCACATTTTGCCTAGCTCATGCACCTTACGTGATGCTGTTTTTCTAATCTCCAGTTAATACAGTAGGTGTTTCTACTCGCAAATATTGTTAGAACTAGTGTACCACTTGTTATTTTGCTTGCATCCAGCAGGCACCACTAATAGGTAATTCAGAAGCAGTTAGAGGGAAACCCACAACCTTATTAGCATTTTGCAATCTGAGCTCCAGGGGGTCTCCTGACACAAAATATTGCTTCTTGACAAAATGAAAATGGAGCTTAAGGGAGCCAACGAGGCAGTGGAATATGAAGTAGGAAGTCCTCTGTCAAGTTCTTAACATGATTACTTGCTAATCCTTTTTCTTTCCAAGTGAAATTGCTCCTCCTGGTACAGATGGAGAAGCTTTGCAAATCCTGCTGAAGAAACCTGTGTTGTTAACGTGGCGCTTTGCATGAGAAGAGAGGATTAGGACTGTGCTGGAACAAGTCCCTACCTACTACTGGAAAAAAAACTCTTTGAGTTAAAAAACAAAATAAGGAGGAGATTATACAGCCTTTTATTTAGGCTTTTCTCTAACTGTTCAAAGATGGATTCCTTTACAATGGCTTCTTGACTACAGTTAGAAGCGGTGCATTGAAACCTTGACTTTGTTTTAGGAAAATCTCACTTTTGGACAACACGTTGGAGAAACCACATGACCGCATGGTCCTTTTCCAAGTTTTAGCTTGTAAATTAAAGTATTACATTTTTCTTTGGTCTTGGTTGACTCGAAGAAAGCTTCTCCATCATTACTGTAGGTAAGAAAACATTAGGAAAGCTTATTCCTGTTTAATAGTAAGAGAAAAAGAAATGAATGAAATTAGATTTATCAAATGAGTATATTGAAAATGAAAATCAATGTCTAAAGACATTTTGCCAAATGAAAAAGAGTTGCAGAAAAAATATAAATTAACTATCAGAAATGCAGGTATTCAGCAGCAGAGATTCTGTTGTGTCATTGGTACTGTATACAGTTCAGATATTCAAGAGGCCCCATGTACAGAAGAAAAGAAGAATGCTCCTCTTCTTCTTTGCTGTAATCCCTAGATTCACTGAAATGTAAAATAAATTCTAAATTATTTTATCTGGGCAAAGATGGATTCCTTTACAGTGATGTCTCATCTTAACTCTGAAATCTTATGTCTTTTCTTTCCACTACTCATTATAGAAATAACTACTACTTGTCATGATCACAACTGCCTCCTCTTAAGGGCGCTCCAGCCCTTCCTTGTTTTGCCTCATTCCCCGCACCTGTTCCTTATTCCAGCCCCTTTTCAGTTCCCCCCTTAAAAGCCAGACGCTGACACTAATCAGGGCTCTGCATTGGTCCCCGTATCATGCGAGCCCGGGTCCTGATGTGTTTGGCTCCGTTATGCTTTTAACTTTCTGTGCCTGTTCCCGTTCCCCCTGCCGGTCATGAACTGGTTCTGGTTTTTAATCTCCCGTCTTGGATGGATCGCCTGGCCATGGACTTTTGCTTGTTTTTTGGATATCTCTTTGGACTCGTCCCTGGATTTGTTTGCCTCGCTACACCTTCCCCGACCACCGGCACTCCTTGGACATGCCCCCCTGATTTTTATTTCCCGAATCCTGCATGCTTTTCTCCCCAGTGTTTCCTCACTACCCCGGATTGTGTCGTCTGCATAGGGCCCGGAAAGAACTGTTCGTGACACTACTTGTATCTTTACAGAGATTTATGTAACTGTAAATGTGTGGAGCCAGTCCAACACTACAAAAGGCCTTCTTTTGCAAGCAGTCTGTAATTTGAATGATAATCAAGCTTAGTGTTCTTGAATTAGGAGGATTATTATTACACAATAAGAAGTATTAAATCAATATGATTTCAAAATTGCATTCTGACAGCCTTCTTTGTAAATCATTAAAACATGTTATTAAGGATCTGTTTTGTAACATTTCAGTATTATAAGTTATGTTTGGTAGAAAACACCAAACTAATATCTGGCCGGAATTTCCTGCCTCTTTTTTAATTAAGTAGTCTTTACACTTTGTACACACCTTCTATTATTTCTTCTTTATGACACAAGTGAAGACAGCATGATTATAGACGTAAATCTCTCTCATCATCCATCCGATATGATTTTTTCTTCTTGGCTTCCAAATATTTGGAATAATCTGTGTTTACTCCTCCTAACCTACTGAAATTTGTAAAACATAAATATTTCTTTCTTTATAAGCGTAAGGAATACACCACATTACTGGTTGTTTTCAGTGTTCCTTAATTACATGTATATGTTTTATTCAGTGTACAATATAAATAACTTGCATTTGAGGGTTGCAACATAACACCAGGTGTCTCCCTTCTTTTATGTACAGTACTTCACAAAGCACCTCAATTCTGTACTTATTGTCTACTTATACTTAACCTTAGGACAAGATGTTCATGCTAGATGTTAAAAACAGTAAGTGACAGAGGCTTATTTGCAGACCACCTAAACCCAAGACACAATGCTAGTGCATCCTTTTATCCTTGCAGCATATGTTGCCAACGTGAAGAATCATTATTAAGGATTGACTTCAAAGTGATTCAAAAAAATATGTTTGAAAATAAATGTGTCATTATTTCAGAAGATTAGAAAAGTAACAAAAGGTTACTACAAATTTCCTGCCCCTGTTATCTGTGCTTGTCACTCTTACTTGCATAAACATTGCCATGAGCTAAAAGTTGTGTATATGTGTGTAGCACTAAAGATCAAATAATGTCTTTCTAACATGTTTTCCTGCTATAGAATTAATTGTACTGAGATTGCAAGTACAGACCTTGCATTGTGACATTTAACTGCATATACCTACAGTATACCCAGCATCTGTGCATACAAGTGTATTATATTATGTACAAAAATATAGTATGAAAAGTAATGCATGAATGTAAATATTAAGATTTAAAATCTGCCTTCTTGACTGTCAGATGTACAGATTAAATTAAATATGTTTATAGAAAGATAAAAATGAGTTGTTGATATGCTACCAATCAGAATAAATAAATGTTGTCATGTTTCTGGAATAAGCCATTAATGTATATTTGGTAATTAAAGGTTGTTGCACAATATATGCATTGCATACCAAAATGTTAAACATGTATATTGTGCATTTAACTAATTTAATTGCACCCTGCTAAGTTTTTTAGTTTTAAATAAAATTGTACTATTAAAAACAGATTGTGAGTTATCATATGTAATTACATTCTGTATACATCCATTGACTTACTACAATAAAAAGGAGATTTTTTAAGCTAAAGTGGTCTTGACAAAAAGGTAGTCAGTTTTGTTTTCCAAACACTTTTTAGAGAAACAGTATACATTTGAAGTAGCTTCTACAATCCTACATTTTTTATAATAACTCAAAATGGTCGATTCTATTATCTGTAAACTGTTGAAACTGTCTGAAATACACATCTGTCATGAGAGTGCTTATGTTTTTTGGGGTACAATAGTTAAAATGAAAACAAAGGTATTTCCTGTGGGATGACAAAGTACAGTATCTGTCAGAAACCTGAAGCTGCAGGCGTACCTCCAGTGAGGATTGACAAACCTGCCTCTAAGGAGAGACAAATGGGTATTTTTTCATTAGACAAAGTAGAACAGTGTAGCTATTTACTCAAGAAAAATGGCTTCCAAAACTATATTTTACAAATGGGTGACAACAAATTGACATTCAACAGATTTATGTTTACACACAGTAAATGGGAACATATATACTTGTCCCACAGTGCTTGAAATTCAAAGAGCTTGAAAGCAAACATTACAGTATATTGAGAGTAGGCAAGATTGTATGCAATAGAAAAGGTACTTTAATTTAATAGAGGTCTTTTAATTAACAAGCCAGGAACAAGATTTAATACATAAGTCTTAGAGCAAGAAAAGCTTGAAAAGAAAAGAAAATGACGATACAATGGAGATACTGTATGTGGAAACATACAGTAATGCCTAATTGTGAGGCTTTAGAAATAAATTCTCCTGTAGGATTATGTTTCCTTTTAAGTGCTCACTCCAGTTATTGAGAAAACTACATAAAGGGCTTGAAGTTCAGTAATTTGCAAAGTAATTATATACATGGTATTAATTATATACAGGTATTTTTCTTGGGTTTGCACATATTGTAGCTGAGGTTTTCTGCCACAGTCCATGATTAGCCAGAAGAAATGTCTCAGCATCAGATGCTACAGTGATTGCTTATTGCTCATCATGATCACTAAAAAGAAGATTCTGTTATTTATTTCACATATTTCCTTTTTCAAAATGTTTTTATTCCACCAAAAAACAGTACCACCATAATACAGTACATGTACACTTGCACTGAGTAGAATAAAGAATGTTCCTTTTGTATCGCACCATCTCTGATAATTAAACCATAACCATACGTACTGTACTTGAAGTCTTTGCGGTACTTCTATAATAATCAAAGAGTCATTATAACAAATTTCAGTGCCTTAATGAGCCTTTACTGTTTCCTAATTATCACAGCAATGGTGGTGAGAGCTGTTGCATACCTAAAACTAAAAATAATTATTTTAATACCAGTACCTCAAAGCATGAGGCTGAGCCTCCAGGCTCTCCTGCTGCTGAGGAAATGTTCTCACCCCCCAATTCAGTGGTTTAATTATTAATGAACAACTAATATGAAACACTTTCAATGCTCATGAATTAGATAAACCGGATAGCAAGATAATGGCATCTTCTGACGTTGACACGTTTCTCAAGATACGTCTCTTTCACCTTCGTTTTGCCACTCCTTAATAGCTGAAGTAAGAAATTATTGTAATAAGTTGTTGAAGTGGATTGCTGACTAAACTAATTAACTTACCTAGCAGCATGGTGTCAAAACATGCCAACTGTGCTGTGAATATTCAGACCTTATTATCGCTAGTGTTTATTCACAGAGGAGACATTAGCCCTTAATGGAACAGAGACTAATACAAGGCTCTCTCATTTACATATTTGCATTGCTAAGAATTTGCAATTACCCATCACAGCCAATCCTGGGAAGAAAGTGTTTTCAATTTTAATCATGGAAGCAGGCAAACTGGTGACCAGTGTTGAGAGTCAAAGTTAATGTTTTGAAGGGGCAGTTTATCTTCTGGAATCAGAAGGATAGACTCACGTCGTGTTCTGATTATCAAAATTAGTATTCTGCACACCAGGGCTATTCAAAAGGAAACAATAAGCCAAACGCAGGGCAGAAGCATCTGCTAACTGAGTGATTTAGTAAGAAGCGGCTGCAGTTTGTGTCCCTTTATTTCAGTGCTCCGACTGATCTCACATTTAAAGCGCTGAAAGGTTCTTGAAAGGTTTTGTGAAGGTAAGGGGGAAGGAAGTGAGGACTGAAAAATACAAATGCAAATTGAGCATGACTATAGTCATAAATTAAAGGAGAAGCAACACAACAAAGTTGTGGAAAGTGGTTCATTGGATGCTTCAAAAATGGCTTTATAAGGTTTAACATTAATTTACTAAGACCTATCAAATAAGATGGGTCAAACAGCATCTACTGTATTCGTCCGTACCTGAAATTCTCATCCATTGCTTACACTTTCTTTTATACGTTTATATTGCTAATTATATTAAATGAAATTAGAGCTAGTTTTTAGTTTATTTCAATTCATCAAATTGCAGACAGCAGAACAGGTGTTAAACCTTCATCAATTGCATTTTTATGCAGATGAGCCAATCATTCACATTCCGATAAAATGTTGTTGATTCCAATTAAAACTTCTGATCAATCGGTTAGGGGGAGAAAGTTGTCTTTTTTCAAGTATGCTTAAAGATGTTCTAGTGGAAAGTTGTAGTTTTGACCTGCACTGTTCTGGGCCTGTAAGCCATTTTCTTTTTAACACGTTAAAAGCTTTCAATAAGAAACAGACATACAGTATATATATATAATCTACATATGTAACTGTCTTCTTAAGTGCATGATTGCAACAAATAATTACAAATAGCTTTAAAATGACATTTCAAAATGACTTTAAAATGCTTTAAAATGACATTCTATAATTGAATCTAAAAATTAGTTTACTTTCTTTAAGATTACAGCAACAAAGAAGGAAAGAAAATATTAACCAAGGTCAGAATACAAAGCCACAGTAAGAATTATGCAGTGAAAGTAAGGCTACAGTGGAATGTGAATGAATTTGAATCTGAAAGAACAAGCCTGTGAACCATGGAGTGCCTTTTTTTCAGATGTGCCATTTGAGGATAATACAATTAGACATTTGGAGCAATTTAGACATTCATGTATTGTCCATCAAGATAGCTCAAGATTATGCAATAATAAAGTAGACCTGACAGCCTTAACAGACCAACTGAAATTCTAATGCTGAGAAAACATCGAAGCCCTGTATTATCTTCACAAGCTTGCTTTAATATGTTACTATATCCAGAGAATTTCACACAATACAGTATGCGGAACTTTTATTTTAATATGAATATTTGAAGTTATGTCTACATATTATCTACTGTATTTACCACCAAAAATGTTTTCAAGGAGTGAAACACTCCTTTAATAGATACAGTACATACTGTATTCTAGACTTTATCATTCTTATGTATGAATGCTAATACGTGCTTAACAGTGTTCTCCTATTCTGAAGTGTTGTTGAACTACGAAAATGTCGAAAGACTGGAGAGAAGGTGTTGAAGTTGGTCTTCTACAGTGTTCCCATGTGCAATCACTCTCAGGGTGCCACAGTTTTGTAAGTGCAACATTTTAAACTCCCACCCGGAAGATACCCTTTGACATTTTTTGCTCATTGTATACAAATCAATACTTTAAATGAAAAACGTACAGTATGTACATTACATATACAAGGTGAGCGCAGAACTCTCTTGAGAAAATAGTGGACCCTGTTCTGAGCAGCTGGAATGGGCCATATCAAGACTTTGGACATTTAAACAGCACTTAATCATTAAAAACTGAGCTCCAGAATGTGGTGAAGTAAAGGAACAGATCTGAATATTAACAGAGAAACTGAGCAGTTAGTGCTAAAGAGCCAGCCATAAGTGTATAGTGCTCAGCTGTAACTTAAAGACTTGAATATGTAAAATATAAGATAAGATCAATTTATTGGCCATATACAATTTCTTGTATTAGGAATTTGTCATTTCACATACCCCAACTTGCTCTCTATGAGACACATAGACAGGGAGAGAAGCTTGGGGTCAGACCGCAGGGTCAGCCATTTATACGACACCCCTGGAGCAGTTGGAGTTAAGGGGCTTGCTCAGGGGCCCAACAGAGTAGGATTCCTCTGCCGGACGCGGGATACAAACCGGCCACAGGCGCAGATCCTTAGCTACCCATCGCCAGTAAATATTCTTTTAATGATAAAATATATAAAAGAGTATATTTGCCCAGATAATTTTTCAGGTTAAAAATACATTTTCAAGTAAGCTAAACAATTTTAGGCATGAATAAAAAATTAATGATCTCAGCTGTTGTTTTTATGCTCTATCAGCGACAAAAATTAGTAGAATGCTATCTAGACCATCTGGATTAATTGAAATGCACTAGGGCAATTGGTGTCATTTTTTACAACATTGTCTTTAAATAGCACACTTTAATCTAATGGTTGAAGTAGAAATGCATGTGGAAATGAATGCATTCATTACCTTACCCTGTTAATGGAGAAACTCACAACATCCACATTTGCAGAATTGTAAGAATTTGTAACACGCATAAAACTGGGATAATATCAATACATGTAGAAAATACCTAAATGTAGTTATCAAAATCTAAGCATGAATAATTGCTTTGGCAATTGGCATATTTTAAATACTAAAATTAAGTGATGGCCAAACATATTCTTTATATGTTATATGTTGAAGTAATTATTTGACAAATTTCCCCCTAAATGCAGGTCCTGACAAAATACAATAGATGCTATTTGATAATAAGGAACAAGTAAAAGTTAATTATTTGTACACTAAGGTGTTTCTTTCTTCTTTACAGTTTGGAATTAATCTCTACTTATTCTCTATTTTTCAGAAATTGCACTGATGCAGCTCCCCTTTAACTTCACATATTATTAGTGACTAGACTCAGTTCGTAACCTATTTTCAACAGATTCAATTAGGAAATTACAAAAATGCCACAGGACAGAATGTTTGGCAACAGTTATTTATGTGTGTCCTCTTTGTTTCAGGTCTATTTGCATGTGGCGCAGAAAAGAAATGCTGTTTATTATTAAAAGAGATGAAATATTAACAACAGTCATATTGTCATTTAAAATAAACCCTTGAATCATTGCATTTTAGACTCTAAATTGGAATAATGACATCTAAACTGGAATTTTCACTGTGAACTCTAATATTCATCATTTCTCGTAATAAGAATGACTAATTAGAACATCTTCTAATTGTTTTTTTGAAAGGTAAACCTTCTGGATCAATTTAATGGATTGTGTTGAACTCTTTAAAAGTATTGGTACAGTGCAGTTATCAGTACAGTATTGTTGAGTAATTAGGTACTCATAAAATAACTGTAAGCATCCTATCACAAAGAAAAAAATGTCTCACTTTGACTTCAGTGTTTGAAGGCTGTAGCCAAAGGGCAAAATGAAAACCAGAGAAAACCACTAAAATATTTGCTCCACGCAAGGGATTTTAAAGCCATGTATGGAACATACTGTATTGATAAAGTCCAACCAACACATCTATGGTATAGTCAACACGCATAAGTGCTACAATTCCAAGATTGAGCAACGCTGTTAATGCTTTCACTTGAAAATAAATGGTATGCTTGACTGTATGAAATCCCAGAGCAAGTAGGTCCTATTAAGTGTAAAATACAAAAGCATAACAGAAGACAAAAGACACAGATAACTTCAGAAATCTGCTCACAATTCAGTTAGAGAAAGAGTACAAGGAAGGGACTAAGGCTCCCTGCAAGTTTTATATTAATTTGTGAGTTTGTCCACATAAGCCCAGAGCTATCTTGTTGAGCAGCACATCTCTAAATATCAGGTACTAGAAGCCAAACAGTAGAAGATATAATATGAAGTTGTGAAAATGCATAATCTCAAAGTAATTAAAAAAATGCTAATTATAGCAGTTGGCATGGTGGTGCAGTGGTTAATACCATTGCTTTGTAGTACTGGGACACTGGGTTCAGTTGCCAGGATGCTGTTTTTGTGAGTTTCCTCCAGGTGCTCTGTTTCCCTCCCAAAGTCCAAAGACAAATTTGTAGGATAATTGATTTCTGAGACAACTAGCCCTGGTTTGAGTGTGTGCTTGTGTCTGTGTGTGCCCTATATCTTGTGTATCTTGTGCCCATTGTTTGTCGAGTTACTGTATATCCAGTCCCCACACAGACTGGATAAACAGAATAAAAAATGTATGGATGAATACATCCCCTGGAAAACAGGCATTGTTTTAAACCCTAAATCTGATGGCATTTGGGAGTTTTGCATATGGTTGAATGTCAATGCAATAGCCAGAAATTATGAACAACTTGAGAACTACGATAATGGTCAAGATGTTGGTCAATTCAGACCCCATTATGGGCTACTAGTACAGTAGCTCCCCTTAGCTGAAAAGTCCAAGGAATTTTACGACTATTATTTTATGTTCATGATTTCCACTGGCTTGTATCATTATGTTGTATTAACCAGTGGTTAATAACACTATCACCTTTTACAGGTTTACAATTTTACATACCTGCTTTTCATAGTTACAAACCGATTCTTCCTAGCTAGATGGAATATGCCATCCTGACCTCCTACATCACAGATCATCAATGTGTACTGTATGTCTTCTTAGAATTTTTTCATATTTCATTTACTCTATCTTAGCTACTATACTAAGAAAAGTATTGTAATTGTCATCAACAAGCACTATTGTTCTTAACGTTGATGATTCATTGTCCTGTTAAGGTAAAATAAGTTATATTGAGAGATTGAGAGGTTTAATATGTAAAGTAACAACAATTTCATTTTTGGATTTCAAATTATCACCTTATGAACAGTTTTAGATCAGTATGCTCCTAAAATTATGAAATGGACTCCTGAAGGTGTTAAATGTGTACTGTCACAAAGCGTTTTTCAGGACCCTATGCAGACGGCAAAATCCGGAGGAGAGTGAGACAAACACAGGGAAAAAGGACTAGGATCGGGGATGGAAGAACAGGGGGGCGTGTCCAAGGTGCGTCGGTGCTCGGGGGGGCGTGGTCCAGGCAAACAAGTCTGAAGTCTGTTCGTAAGAAAATCCAAGAGTGAGCAAAAGTCCAAAGCCGGGTAATCAATCCAAGACAAACAAGACAGGAGTTAAAAGCCGGAGCGGGATCCGGCAAAGGGTCGGGGGAATAAAAGGGGTAACGGGGCCAATTGCTCCAAGCCCCGGACCCAGATGGTCAGGACGCCGTTGCGAAGTCTATGCCATTGAGCCTCTCCTGGACTCGCTGGCAGGCGGGCTTCTTGGCGTCGATCTTCCAAAGGTGAGCCCAGATTGGTAGCAGCGTCTGGCTTTTATAGGAAGGGGGTGGGGACAGGATCAGGTGCAGGTAAAATCAATACAAACAAGGAAGGGCTGGAGCGTCCTTAAGAGGAGGGGCTTACGATTGTAACATGTACCAACAAAGTAAGAAATACCAAGGTGACAAGCTGGGTTTTGACTCAGCCTTATAGGTTTGTTGTGGTACGTAGGGTAGAAGATCAGCTTGGTTACACTGATAGCGAACACCCCTCTTTGAGTTGAACGTGGGAGGAGAATGTGTGGAGGATCAGCTTTGAGGTACAGTAAGTAAAATCTGGAGCCAAGTCCAAGGTCATAAACAACCACTAAATGTAGGAAAAAAATCTGATTTTCAACTGCACTTCTGGCTGGCAGATGAACATCTGCCTCAGGAACATGAAAAATGTGCATTCGAACAAGCAATTAATCAGGTGCCATCTCATAAATCTGGGGAAGAGGGAAATACTCCCTTTTAAGAAATAATTTTGCCACAGCTAGACACATCTGAATGAAGCTCTAACACAAGGCAATTATTTATACATACAGTAACTGTCCAGTGATGTTAAGACCCTGGCTTCTTGTAGTATGTAGGAATAGTCACTTCACTTCTATTTCTCAGGCTTCATAAGCCTTAGAAATGATTAGTTCATTCATCACTCCTTAACTTTGTCTTTGGTACTGAGAGATTTATTCTCATATTCCACAGGCTTTCAAAATCACCTTCTAACCTAGCCTGCTTAATGCTGTTTTGATGTTTACAAGTGGGCTAGGACATAAATCCTGGTATCTTCTTCTTATTATTATTCACAGTTGCCTGCATATGTGAATTACTTGAACATCATCCCAATACTTTTTTTCACAGAGGTATTCCTCTCTCTAATTTTTCTGACAAATCTAGTTTTAAAATTATGAAATCTAATTTGCCAGCAGGCATATCACCCTGCAACTCACAAATGGCAACCCCATGAAGCTATGCAGGTGTGAGCCTGGGAAAACTAAAGTTGTTGCTGGAAGAGGTGTTAGTGGGCCAGTTGGGGGTGCTCACCCTGCGGTTTGTGTGGGTCCTAATGCCCCAGTAAAGAGATGGGGACACTATACTGTAAAAAGGTGCTGTCCTTCATATGAGACATAAAACCAACATCCTAACTCTCTATGGTCATTAAAAATCCCAGGGTATTTCTTGAAAAGAGTTGGGGTGTAACCCCAGTGTCTTGGCCAGATTTCACCCCTGGCCTTTTAACAATCATGGCCCCTTAATTTTCCCCACCCACAGTATGAATTGGCTTATTCACTCTGTTCTCCTCCCCACTGATAGCTGATGTGTGGTGACCGTTCTGGTGCACTATGGCTGCCTTCACATCATTTGGGTGGATGCTGCACACTGGTGGTGGTGGTGGAGGGGAGTCCCCATTACCTTTAAAGTGCTTTGAGTGGAGTGTCTAGGAAAGTGTTAAATAAGTGTAAGGAATTATTATTATTATTACTGGCCATGATCAAGAAAGTGAGGAATAGAGCATTATTTTCAATTTAATTATTGGGGTACAAACACTAATTATTGTACAGCAGTAGATTTTTGTTGAGTAAAGAAAGAAGTACACATTAAGAAATTCAGATCAATTCATTTACATTTGATCAAATCAATTACATTTAATTATTTTAAATATAGTTCAGAATTAACCAGATTAATGTGACTAATGAGAACTAGACCAGATGTCATAATACTGTGCTCATTTAGAGTCGATTTCCCCTAAGAATGTTAAGCATTGTTTATATTATACCATGGTAAAAGCAACTTTGTTATTCCACAGGCATAGTATTTTTTTCTATATGTGCATATATATATATTTGCTTTCTCAACTGATAACACAGATGCCACAAAGCCATCAGCTTGTGTCAATAGCGTGGGCAGCTTGGAAAAGACCCAAACTCAGACATCTGACAGTCTGAATAACATTGTGGGATCAAACCTGACAGAAGTCCCTTCTACCTAAACTGTATGGCATTAAAACTGACAGCCACAGCTTTGGCAGAGGTCTTTAATCCATATTTTCAGTTCAGCACAGGATAAAGCAGAGCGGAGCTTTCTTCTTTTGTGTCTCACTTGCAGTCAATTGCACTTGAGTCTTGATAATAGCAAACAAGTTTCCATTATATGCATTAATACTAAATCTTAATTTGTTTAAAGGTTAGAGGGTGTGAACTGGTATATCTCTGGACATTCAAATGTCTGGTTATGCTCTTGGCACTTTGAATTTTGTAATAGATTTCTGTTTAAATCAGACCACATTTACTGTATCTATGTAAACTCTCAGCTTTAAAATCTCATTTCTCACCCAGGCTGAATCTCCATGATTTAGAATAATTAATTAAGCCTAACCAACATTACTTTAGGAGCTAGGAGGAAATTGGGGAACCCAGCAAATCACACAAAAGCAAAGGGAGAATACTGTATGTAAGCTCCACACCGATAGAGATGTTCAAGGCCAGAATGTAACCCAGAGCTGTGGTACTGCAAGGCAGCTACAGTACAGTATGTTAACCACCAAGCCACCGTGCTTCCCACTTTATACTGTAACTCATGAGCTTGAAAGCCTATCATATTTAAAATTTCTTTGTCAGTGTTAATGAAACCATTATGTCTTGCATTAAGGATGCCTCTTTAACCTGTATCCTCATCAAAACATTTTACATCAAGGCTATGTGAGTTCTGTAACCTGTGGTTAGTTGATGATGTAAGCTGCCATTAAGCACTGAGCAAAGGTAAAGGTTTTGAGTTCAAACAGGAGCCCTGTTTATGGAACTGGGGTGAGAAACCAGCAATGAGGCTCAATTATAGCCTGCAGGGAACTGTGCTCTTTGATGAGCAGAGTGGTGATAATGATTAAGTATGGTTTATCCACTGATTTGTTGTGGGTCTTTTGTGGAAGGCAAAAGTCAACAGGGGCTGTGTTTTTGCCCTTAGAGGACTGACTATTAGACATAATCAGCATTTGCTATTATGCTGAGGTCTGGTAGCAATGCTCTGCAATGACCTCACATTTCCAAGTGCTAGATTTGTTTCTGGCAATGTAATTGGTTTTTAAATACATGCAGAGGTTTTTGTTTTACTCTTAACTGTCTATGCATAAGTATTTTGTGATACAGGTATGTTTCCAACCCTGTAATAACCTTTTAGTTTTGTATAACTTCATGATCAAATCAGATTCTTTTGAAAGAAATGGGGTTTGAAGAGTGAATTGTTCATACTGTACATACAGTACTGTATGTCTATGTTTGTAATCCTTGTTTTTATTGTTTAAATCCTTGTAACTTTATGTTTCTTATATGAAAGTCTTTTCATGATGTCCTCTTCTGAGGTGTGCAACGGTGAAGGTGTAAGCATGTATTTCTGAATTTAATTTAATCTGAATCTGACTTAATTTAACTGAATATTGATGTATTGCTGTAATAGAAATATTGATGATAGTGATGACGATGCTTGCCAGCAAATATAATAATAATCATCAGTGTTAAGAGTGAAAGGAATATTTAATAATCCAAGATCTCTAAATGCCTTAAGCATCCTCAAGGGACATTTGATTCGAGGCACATCTGTACGTTCATAAATAATTTGAAATTGTGCTTTGGTTTGCAGGAAAGTGTTTGAAGGAAAAGGGAAAGAAGCACATTTAAGGAAATGAAGAAACTGATGAGGCAAGGCTTAATACATTATTAATTACTAGCTCTGAATTTCCAAATACTCTGTGCTAAAATTAAAAATAGGAATGTGATGAACCAAATTATCAGATCTTTATTTCAATAATAATAGGAAGAACTGCACCATCAGTGTCTATTCTTCAATTGTATAGGTGTCTAAGTCGATCAATGGAGTTGAACAATGTGAACAACATACTTCATCCTTCCTGTCTCCCTCCTCTAGCGGAGACTGGAACTAAGCGTGTTGTTTTTCTTTGGTGATAACTCAGTCTGTCAGTCAGCCCTCTCCTTCATGTAGATGCAAATTGGCATGACTGGCCAAGTGAAGAAAAAGGTCGGTCTGTATCTTATTCAGAGAAAACCTAGTGACTGTTTTTAAATTTTTCTTATTTTCCATGATTCACAAATGAGGACAACGTCGAGCTTGAGGTCAATGGCATTTGTTACTCGTTGCTTTTGTCATTTACTGTTGCAACTGTTGTTTCAGTTGAGGTCATTTTTTTTGTTATTTTTGTTCTGTCATCACCCTTTTCTTATTTAAAGTCTTCTTCTAAACAGTATTCCTCTTAAAAATCATTGTAACTGAAATGGTCATTTAAAAACATCACATTTAATCTCATATCATATCCATTCAATTCTTAAGATTTCTCAGTAGTTTTTTAAGTATTGTCCAGAAGTTTCCAGCTAACCTGTGGTGCACAGACTAGCATAGTTTCACTCAACAGTAGATGTGGGCAAAATGCATTGGCTACATGACTTCCTGAACCATATTTGTAGTTAAACACCCTTTGCTGTAAGATGAGAGTGCCTTTCTCTCATTTCTTTTGGTGCACTTTCAGTGTTGACTGTTTCAAGAAGCTCATATATTTAAATCAGGACAAATTGTATAAAAAGTTGTATTTGAAAAGGATGTGCATGAGAACAGCAATTTTTAAACAGACAATATTAAGAAATGTAGCTTGCATTGGACAGCCTGGCTAACATGTCTTCTACTATTCCAGGACAAGTGCTTTCTGTAATCTAAATTAAATCTTACAAGCACACTTTATCACAGCAAATTAAATTAGGTGAGATATAATTGTATTTTATTCATTCTGCACAGGCATAACTGTTGCACTATGGATAATATGCGTGGGCTCTAAAAGAGCTGATGAGACCAGCTTCTCATTTTGTTTACCCGCTGTCTGTCTAGCTTATTGAGTTATCCTCCTTCAACTTGGTTTGCCTTTGATTGATTTGAACTTCTATGGGAAGAGGCAGCTTGCCTCAGGCAGAGGGAGAGGCTAGGGTGAGATTGGACCATTTCATATTTGCCTACTCTACAATTTGATTTGCTGTAAACACATGCCATTAGTTCAGCTTCCTTAACTACTACACAAACAAGCGAAAGCTGTAGGTCTTTCTCATACAGGACCCCCACTTTATCTACTACCCCGCTACCACAATTAGTGATTATGAGAGATGGAACCTTATCTCTGTGGTCTGACTTACTGTACAGTGTCAGTGTTTTGAGCATCTAAGAAGTTGTAAGTCCTTGGTAAAATAGAAGTTTTACCTACCATCAAAGTCCACATCTAGCAGTTTTCTCAACCTTCATATCCAAGCTTCATAGCCTTACTGAGAAATTCTAAATGGTGATACTGCCAACTGAAAGCAATTGTTCTTTCAAAAAATCACTTGATTGGGTTTTCCAGAAAATGTCTGCATCCTACGATGTAAATATAATTCTTCAGTAGGAGCAACTACAAAAAGCTCTGCATCACAAGCAAAATCAAACAGACAGTCCCATTTTATGCTTGAGGTCATGTTACATTTAGATGGCGTTTTATTGTTTTATACTCTATACAGCCATAGATCCTTGGATCAATAGGCAAGCAGCAACTACAGAAGCACCATAGGCTGAAAGGTCTACTCAGAATTCTAAGTCTGTCAAGTTCTCATTATTAATTTGGGATTGAAAATGTCAGTATTGAGTTGTTTTGAAAATTAATATAGTTTTGTTTACATATTTGTGAACAATTTCAGTTATTGTAAGCATTGGTGATCTGTAGTGCCACCTTGAAATCACAAGAGATTATTTTTGAGTCTTAAACATGAAATACTGTGATTATGTACATCAGCCATTGTCTTATATCCCCAACGGCAGAAATACTGTTTCCTGTATAACAAGGTATAAAATTGAGATTTTAAATTAACAAAATACATAGATACTAGATTTTGTATTATAAGAATTGTTTTCATGTTCTCTGCTTCATAGACACAGGTTTTCTGGGTTAAAGTCCACTTGAGATGTTAACTAGATCATTTTAATCCTTTTCAAAGTCATGAACTGTTGATTCCATAGATCTCATATACTAGGTTATTTTAGAACTGGAGCTAATGATTCCTGCCATATAATGTATTACTTGTTTTCTTTATAAATAATATACCGAATTCATAAAATTTCATTTTTCATAAAAATCCTATTTATCTCCCACAAGGTCTTTGCTCCATTTTTTGGATTGTATACTCTTTAGTTTACAGACAGTGATGGAATATAGCCTTCTGGAACTTCAACCCTGTCACCCTTATTTCTCCTTTTTTTTTCTCATATTTCTGCTTGTTGGCATAAAGCCACATGTTATGACTGTCTCTTCTGAAATGGATGGGTTCAGAGTGCAGGTCTGTTTTCCTTTTCACTCAAATTCTGTTTGATGTGACAGGCTGCTAAATGAGAGAAAAAACGGATTGACTACTAATGTAAGCACAAAACAAAGTGGTTTATTTCTTCCCGGTCTTATTTGATTGAGCAGTTCAGAAATATGCAGATATAAACTTTTTACAGTATATACCTAAGTGCATACATTATGTCAATGGAAATCTTATATGCTTTATGCAGTCTAGAGAACAAAGACTGTAGGATAATAGGTAACATGCCCACCAACACAAAAGACCAAATGTAGTTTTGGTCTTATAAATTTAGAGCCATAATCTTAGCTTTGTTTTCACTGTTTAGGTTTTTGACATCATGGAGGAAACATTTTTTTTGCAAGCAATCCATACCTGAAGTATTCTTGTTTTGAAAACATTTATTTTTTGGATTATTTGCAAAATACTTCACAAATACAGTATGGCTGGCAAAGTATGCAATGCTATGATTATGAACAGTATTAATGCTGGAACAGTGATGTGGAAAATAATCTTTTAGGTGTTGTTACAAAAGAACCTTAAAAGATTGAAAACCGATCACAGCAATTATATGTTATTGCAGATAAATGGTTCAAGTCACAAACCCACTTTAAACCTTTCACTCTGATGTGTAGCTTTAGCAAGTGCGATGTTTTAAACCAGCGCATGAATGGACGGTATGTAGGACAAAATCATCAACAGATACCAACAGATTAAGAAAACCATGTGGCTTTATTTTGATTTCCTGGCTTCAAACAAACAGAATGTCTACTTTGATGTCAGGAGTGCATACACATACAGCACAAAAGCCTATTGTGTGTTAAAAATTAAATTGCTTTCTTGTGCAATTTGCATCTTGGAAGCTTACAACAGTCTGGGCTTGACTAATGTCTACAGGTTACCATTCTGTGTTATGATGCTTTGTTACTGTTGTACACCATTATCTTTTTTACCGAGAAGATACAGCACAGAGCATATTAGATCTTTTATGCATCAATAATTACCAGTACTCAGCTGTTTTCAAAAGTTCCCTACATTATGTTTGGTTAAAAGTAGTGACAGCATTTGACTGTATTGAAAAAAAAAACTTATCTGTGCTCTCCAGTCCTGGTTATGGATAACCCTAATATTTTCACTGAGAAAACATGAATCTTGAATAATTAAAGTAATAATTAAGTACTCAGCGGAAAGCAAAAGACCCTGTGATTAGAACCAGTGTCTGTGACCCATAACATTAGCTGATGAGCTTGAATGATCCTAATTGTAAAGTATTTACTATAAGATGCATAATTAATTGCTTTCCATGGTAATAATTCACAAACAAGATGAAATATTACTCAAAAAACCAATGTGGTAGAGAAAGTCCAATATGAACAGGCTGCATCCATTGTTTGTTGCTGAAGTGCTCTCAAACAGTATATGAAGAGTGTTAGTAGATGTACTGTACTGTAGCTTTTCCACAGGATAAAAAAGGCAGCTTCTGGCATTTTCATCTTCTCCATTCTTCATTTTCATGTATTCTTCACAAGGGATAAAACTGAGAAGCAGCTTCTGAGGACTGGATTTCAACTTGAGCCATTTTGAACTGAGTGCACTGTAGCCACTTGCGTAGAACTGACGGAATTGTATTTGCTTGTCCATAGGCTTGCAAACCCTGCAGATGCTGATGGTTAACATGGTTCTGTATGGCTTGGAGGCGTAACTGTAGCCCTGCTGACAAATGCTGTAAACAAGTGAGGTTTTTTCATTATTATTTATTGTAGATTTCAACAGGTCACTAATTTTATTTATTACCTACCCACCAGTCCCCATTATGGAATACTCAACTGGCTTAAAACTGGACTTTCCAAAAGTAACTCCTGTGCCACGCATGAGACAATGGCATGTGGATGGGTGGCTCACTAATCACTAATTCATTTCAAATGGAAGCATTTTAAAGGTGCACAGCAAGTCCAGTAATAAGAGTCACTGTTTTCTAGAAGGCCAAGAAGAAAACCATCTTGGCCAACTAATATCAGTCCTGTTGATGTGGTGATCTGCTGATTTTGAACCGCTGTTTAAGGAACACAAGTCTAGGACCCAGGCTCAAATGAGAGAAATCTCTAGCTCAACCTGAGTTTTGAGGGACCACCTTTGCACCAAATGCACAACTCTATTCTCAAAACCATCTGTCACAAAAGGGGCAATGCATTATCCTTACCTTCAGGTTGGACTGAATCATAGGCAGCCACATGGGAATGAGCTTTCCAGGGGAGGCAGAAAGGCAGAAAGGCATTTTAGGTTTTGAGTATTCTGCAGTTACATCAGGTTCACAGTAGTTTAACAGTACAAGGGACAGATTCTTCAAATATGACAAAATAAAGTAAGGTAATTTAATGCCACTTTATTTTAAACCCCAGTTAAAGAAAATATATATTTATTTGTATTGTATTATTTGTATTTAATTGTATTTGTATTTAATGTATATTGTTTTGTATTATTATGCATACTGTATATACAGTCCACTTCAAAAGTATTGGGACAGCAAAGTAAAAAAAAAATATTTGTTTGCTTTATGGTGATGCAACTTGAATTTGTAATTATGAGACAAACATGAATGGTGAGCAAAATATAATGTATAGTCTGTTTGGGTACAATTTATTTAGGGTAATTCTATGAATAGATAGATCATAATAGTGGTCATCCTAGTGATTTCAACTGACCATGAGCTCTGGAACACATTAACTTTCCCTTTGCATATACCTTCAAGGCAATAACCCACTGAGCTCACAATATGCTTTACGTGATCATCTGAGATGCTCTGTCAAGCCTCTGCTGCAGTTTTCCTTTTGAGGCATTTTGTAAATGCCTGCTTAGGTGGATTTAAATATGGAGATTGACACATACTCATTGGTTAGTTGTCTGCTCTGTGGTGAAGTGACGCCCAGTAAGTATGGAAGCACCTTCTTCTACAGTATATCAGTAGGCAAAGTGAGCCAGTTCCAGAGGGGGGAAGGCATGCTTGGAAGTGCAATTATGAACCAGGAGTTCAGAACAAGGTTTTATGTTATGGACAGAGAAGTGATTGTTTTTACATACCAAAATGGAACACAACTAAACTAGTCAAGTCTAAATACACTAAAACAAAAGTGAAGGGATTGCCGATCCCTTAGTAGTACTACTGTATGTGGCATGTGTTACTTATTGCTGCTGTGCTATAAATAAAGTTACACAAGCTTACCAACCTTAACAAAAATAGTGGAATTGCATTCCTGAAGGGCCTCCATTAGGCTGATTACATGCAGACAGACCATTTCTACCATCTGTGAGTAAAAGAGGACAATTAGGGAAAGTTTCTTTACATATACAGTATAAAGTATATTAACTGTAGTTTATTTGGTGGGGGAGCTTAAGAACCTCATCTATAAATCATGAAGGTAAAGAAAAGTTAGTTATGCAGCAGTGCTTCTTCACAGATGAGAGAACAAGGAAAGTCTCAAACACCATCTTGAAATAAATTACGCAAACAAATGCAGACGAGGCAAACTACTGTAACGCTTCACCTATGTTAGGCTTCAGTGGGCATCAGAACAGTATACTGTAGGAGGAACATTTCAGCTGTCATGTTTAATTTCTCCCTGCGTAAGTCAGTTCAATAACTCCTTTTAAAAAATCTCCTTTGTACTGTCTTATTATCTTGTTTTGAATAAATGTTGAAGAAACGTCTCTGTCATTGTACATGTATTGAGAGTAATAGAGACATAGAATTGTTCTGATAATGGGAGTTGTTGATATTGACTACAAATACTTGCTGTGTTAGGATCTCTTAGATCTGCAAAAAATCCTTAAAATATACTCTCACCTCTTCTGTCCCCATTCTAAGCCTTTAACGACTTACAGTAATTGAACCTCTTCAATAACCTAATCAATTGTTTATTAAGACTTCTGAAATTGCTTTCCTGTTCTTCCACACTGTATACATTTCAAAGCACCTGTGAAATCAATATGTACAGTAACTTCAGTTTTTGAAAATCACTAAATTGATGACTTTTCTGTGAGTTCAGTTAGGATTTTAGTTCAGTAAGAGCTTGCCTGAAACAAGCACTAACTGTTTCTTCAGTTCTAAAGTTGTTCAGTAGGGCAAAGTGAGCAGTTTTGTTCTGCTTACAATAGACAGTGACTAATGTCTGATTGCACTCTTACCACTTTGTTGTGGGCCATGAGCTGCAAAATGCTGGGAGTGACCCGGCTCCAGAATTCAAGGCCAGTGAGGATGGCGGTCGATGAGAACTCATTTTGGTTTTGTAGCATAGGGGCTGCAGCTGCCTGTTCACAATAAATCGTCCATAGCTGGGCAAACATGAACGCATGGAACAGCGAGCACATGTGCAAAACCGATGTCTTAAAAGATAAAAACAAAAATATAAAATAGACTTAGATCAATCAAAAACGTTTCAGGAATTTTTGAAGTTCAAGAATTTTGAGTTACAGTACATTTCATACCATAAAGTACCTATTTACTTTTTATGTTTTTACATTGATTTCAAGCTTTGTATTGTTGCCCGATTGTAAAGTCTCTTTGTGACTAAGCTTGAGCTTCATGTCAGAAGACATCAGTGTTTGGCTATAATATTCTTTGTAAACTTTGTATTGGTAAACTTTGTCTGTCCTTAGTTCTAACTAAGAAATATAGATGGAATTTTCTCTTTAAAGTAAACAGATTCATTTATTTTCTTCATCATTCTTTGGGAGCATGAGGATCATATTTCCATGCTAGATTTACACCATAACTTTACATGTACAGTACAAATATTTAAATTAATTGTGTTGTAATTTGCTGCAGTCTTTGCAGATGACTAAATATTGGGTGCTTTATCTTCCCCATGAATTTACTTACATTAATACACTTACAGTATATGAACCTATTCTATAGGTCAGTATCATCTAATATCACAGAGGACCCTTTCCAAGAGATTTGAGAAACTGAGAACAAAATGAAAGTAATAGAAATAAAATGAGAGGTCCAATATAAATTTATGATCTTAACCATACAACTGACAGAGTACTACTGAGAAACTATGCTACCAGCAAAAATGATGGACAAGGTGAAGATTAAAAGCCAGTGATTACTGTATGGGAATTCAGAGCGCCAAATTACATGCTTAATCAGTGATATGGAACAAAGTACCCTTGAATAAAATTAGGCACAGAAGTGAACTTAATTACTTCAACAAGATAATCATGATTAATAAAAACCAAAATAGAACATACATTCAATATAACTGTTTAAGGCATCATTCGGAGACATGAAATGTAAATTACATTTAGACAGCCGGCTGATTAACATTTCTTTTTTATCACTTTAACAACAGGTAATTGAATACTTAATGTTAAACTATTGACACTGGTGAGAGTAAGAAACCATGCCAGCACACAGACTGTAAATAAAGAGGGAAGTTTTAAAGTGAAAAGTAAATACAGAGGAACATTTTAAAATGAAAAATAAAATGAAATAATAAAATAGAATGTTGTGGCTGTAAAAAAGCAAAATCACCCTGTTTCTTTCCATTGTTGGGCCAACTATACAGTACATCTCACATTTTATCAATCTATAAGTGTAGTAAGTCTTTGGCTTTTTTTGTTAAAATGGAATTCAACAGGAATAATATTTTGAATCTTGAAAATCTGATTTTCTGTGACAGGTACAACTTATAGTTACTTAGATAGCAATAATATTTCATTGTGAAATCTGTGTTTAGCTAAGCTAAAAACTAAGTCTTTAGCTTAGCTTGGGAATTAGTTTTTGAATATATGGTAAGTCACCACTCATATTAAATCTACCTGTACTTATGTGTTCTGAACTGCCCCATTCCTTTTTGTTTTTCATTGCCCATTGTAAGATCCTTTAACAGTAGTGGGTCATATAACAAAGCAAAAAAAAATAATTATTAAATGAAAATACAGCAAATGTCAAATTACAAAAAATAAATATCAATAATTACTGGCCAATTAACTTAAACATTTTCTAATTTTAACGTATTACTGGTCATTTATCTTTGGAGATGACAATCCCTATGATTTTTGTTTACTGAAAAACACTACTGAAATTCCTTTTCGAAGTTACTAAAGTTGAATTGCTATGAAACATGGGACTAAAATTTCCAACTGTGACAAAAGCAGACAATATAAAGTGATTGGGTTACATGGGTATTAAGGAGACAAGATCATGATCTGCTATCAGAACAAATGTTATCCAGTCATCAGAAAAAAACCTTTATACTTATACTGTATAGCAAAATACAGCCATTCTGCAAAATAAGGTATTACACATTGCCATGTTTTGCTACAACTGGTTATTTAACTCATCTAGATTTGTCTTTTCATTGTTTACATTTGAAAAAAATTAAATGTATGCACATACCTGTAACAAAATTAACTCATTACATATTAGTAATAAAAACAACTCCTATATAAATGCATGTAAGTAGACCAATTATTAATTATTTAGATGGACAATGAAAAGGACAAATATTTGGGGGTTGCTTTACCAGTGCTGGCATTAGAATGAAAAGATGGCAACACTTTAGAAACGGGGATCACAATAAATAAAAAAGGTGACAGGGCAGTAGTTACTACAGTTCTTTTAAATCATAGACTTTGAAGGTGACTCTTGTAACCTTCTAATCATTATCCTTGGTGGAAATAAGGTTATTTTGTACTTCTAAAAATAATATATGTAAATAAGCCAAATTCTGGGTATAACAATTAAATGTGTCTACAGTAATATATTTTTCCAAACCATACAGTTAGCTGTAGATACTGTACTGAACCACCCTGTTGAGGAAAAATCAGTTTCTGTCAGAAGAGTTAAAATCCTCGTCTTACATAAAACAAAAAATACATAATTATAAATCCTTTTCACTAAAATGTGAACCATTGTACTCTCAATGGAACCATAACTAACTACTGCTCGCATCATTTTCATAATATTATCCCCCACCAGTGCCAGTGTGCACAAATACACTATTCTTGACCCAGAAAGGATTTGCTCATGGGCCTCATCAGTGTCAGAAAAATTTGGCGGCTCTCTGGCTTTTGTAATTCAAAGAGCCACTACATAAATTTTAAAACTGCAATGAGCAGTGGCTTTATGCTGAAAACACTGTACATACTGTACTGTAATTGCAGACCAGTAGTTTCTCACCACAGAATACATCCAGCCTTCACACGAGGAGGTTTAATATACTAAATGTCTAAAAAAATCAAGGAAAAATACTAGAATCAATAGCATTCATTGCACTTTAGGGTCTCTCAGTTATATAAAATTATCAGTCTAACCCAGAGTTAAAAAAAGCTCTTAGAAATTAATGGAACTCTATCAACAAACATAAATGAACCAGAGGGCACAAGTGGCAACTACATGGAAGAGCATGGAAAAGCAGAGCATTTAAAGAAATGCTTTTTTAAATAATGGAATGTATGTGTACATCTTGAAATAAAGTGGTACAGGTACTTGGTACCCTGCCCTGTTTTTAAGCCAATACCCTAGTTTCTTTCAAAAAAAGTATGGATTCCTGTCATCTGTAACCTTTAGTGTATTGTTGAATTCACGTATAAAAAGATCATGTAAATTGTAAATGAATGCATACAGTAAATAATATATGCAAGTGCACATTGTCATATCTACTACAAATTACTGTACATGCAACAAGTCAAAGAAAGAGATTTAAATGTGGTTGGCAGCAGGGGAAAAGCTGAAACTTTGGTAAATGTAGTCAATCCTTGGTTTGCAAATATAAAATACACATATATACGGAAGGAAGAGGTACCTTGGATTGCTCTGGAAACCCAATCAGGATGACGATCAAGTGATCAGCAACATGAGAACCAGCATCAAGTGGAATTGGCATACAGGAAGTGGAGCCCTGATGCAGTGAACTGTGGGTAAGTGAGCCAAGCAGAAGCCAAGAGAGCTGCCGTATATGAGACACGCACTCAATAAACTCCTTAGGCCTGAAAATAGAAATTGTAGTGTATTCAGTAGCAAAGCCAAAAGGTCACTTTATCAAAGTATAGATTGCAATTTTAAATTTCAAATAATACGAATGAACCTGATTGTATGATAGGGCACTGCTAAGTCTTTAAATAAATGTCAAATAAAGCACAAAGCTAGCTGCTTTAAATTGTGACAGGAATCAGTAAACAAAAAAGCCAACATTTTCCTATCACCATTACTTTTCTTCATTTTTTAAACACATTTCTCTTTATCACTAATTTTGATACCACACTATTTACATTCTGCAAAAGGAACTATTCCCATTCAACTGTTTCCTGCTATAAATAATGTAACAAGCTTAAAAACACAACTCATCAGTGAAGACGGTAATCTGTGAAACTTCTACAGTAACAAATTGAGCACATTATTACATTCATCAGTTGACTTTAATTGCCAATTAGGGCCAACAACGTAGCAATATAATTTATTATATTATATTTATTATCTCTCCCCAAGGATATCAGAGACTCACCTTCTCTAAACTCTGTCAAATCCAGACTCAAAACCTTCTTCATTAGAAGAGCCTTTACTTAACTGGTTCCATTCTTTACCCCTCTGCTCCTACTGAATTAAGTACCACCATCTACTGTCTCCTCTGTGTATTCTCATCGTGTTTATCTTGTGTAGTTTGTTGTTTATTGTTTATTGTGTATTTTCTATTGTTTATTGTGTATTTTTTAATTGTTGTTGCTGTTGTCATTCTGTAAAGCTCTTTCAGAAGCCACCTTTAAAGTTGCTATATCAAATAAAGTTTATTATTATTATTAAAAATGCCAAAGTGGCCAGTTTTTGCATTTGCAACAAAAATTCCTTTAATAGTGGATGATAAATATATTGCACAGGAAGTACTAGAGAACATACAGTACCATGTGTTGCTGACAGGTCAATTCTGTAAGCTAGAGCTATTGATGCAATGGCAGTTGCGTGCAATCCCCTCCTACAGTCATAACAGCCTTGTCGTGCTGGGGGTCTCACCCTTGCTGCATGGCCGAAGGAGGATGGTATAGCCATGGCAGATAGCGGATGACAGCCTTGTTGTCACGGTGATTCCCCTTACTGATCTCCATGGCTGCCACTTGCGCTAAGCCCACTTTCAGGTTTCCACCAAAAGTGTCTTCATGCAGAGGCTGACAGCAGGTTTTCATGTGACTCTGAAAGTCCAAATGCAGCAGATGTTTAAAGGGGAAATGCAGTCCTAATTTCTCAGACCTGTTATTAAGCCTCGGTAACAAAATAAATTAAGTGACGGTATTGCAAAAATGTACAAATCTGAAAATACTGTGTGGTCTCCATTTTGTCACAAAGCCCTGGTCTCGCCATGTGCAAGAGCGAGAATTGCCATGATGTGATGCAGCCCTTCCTGCTCACTAGTCACTGTAGTGACTAATGTAATGTGTTCATGAGCGAATAAGTACAGGTAGTGCAGCAAGTGTTTCACTGCATAAATGTTCCAAAGTAATCTGCATGAAGAGTTAACAAGTAAGTTGTATTTGTCTGCGAAACTGTCTCGAAGTTGAGAGCATTATTTCTATTGGATTCAAAGATATGTGTTCACAAGCCTGCTTGTTTACAATGTAATAGGGCCGCATCATGTCACTGGAAGTTTTGTTGTCAAGTTCTGAATCGCAGAACATGGCACTGCACATATCTGGAAATTTTGTCTATTTCGTGATGTGTATTGGAGATTTTACATGCAAATTGGTAATACTGTATATAAATGAACAAATTCTTCTTTCACCACACAGCTTCTGTGGGAAAACAAACCTATAGTACATGCACAATTAAAAGAAAGTTCACTGAAAATGAAAAAGCAAGCTTTCCATTTGTAAAAGGTTTACAGTATTGTACATACTGTACCTGTAAAAACTTGCACTGTTCTTCTGATTAGATAACTTACTTTTAATTTTGTCAGGGTATGCATATCTGCAATGAAGTCCAGTAATTCATTAATGTATTGCCGCATACATTCCATTGCTGCTGTAGTGCACTGAAATAAAGGCAGAATAAAATGAATTCCTTCCATTAAAACTTTTTTGTTTTTCACACCAGGCCTCTATGTGTAAGAAACTGTAGTGATGTTTGATTTTTTTTTCTGGAATTTCTTTGTGATCATAACACATTGCAAACAAGATAATGATTAGCCCAGAATCAACTTTTCAATTCTGAACTATATAAAAATGCTTTTTAATATGGTACTGTACGTCCAGAAGTAATACATACCCCTGGTAAAGATGAAATCATGTGCTTTTGCAGAATCGTTGATTCAGCTAATCTTGTTCCGGCATCTGAGCAAACAAACTACAAAAAATGAAAAAAAACTGTATCTTTCTTTCACCCTTCCAGTTCGTACTAGTGGACATTTGTTCATTTTTCCCACCTTTTTTTCTTTTTTTTTCTTAAACTTAATTGCTGGCTGAAAACTAGTAGAAATATTGTCTGAGCACTCTTAAAAGTGAGGATAGTTTAGGAATGCACAGTTAGGAAAGCTCATCAAACTTGTTACCTGAACCAGTAGTAATAGGTTAGTGTCTGGAATAGGAGACTTGAATTTTAAAGCCTGCAAAAGTTCCAACACGACAATGCGGGACAAGTAGAACTTATCTCGCTCCTGTAGGGAAAAAAATATATATCAGAAAATTCACACCCAATTTTAATTTCAACAAATGTTGGAAGCCTGATCATTCCTGTCTCTTAAAAGAATGAATCTTAAATTCAAGTGGCAGCTCACAGCTGGCCAAGTCTTGCCTGAATAGAGTGGGGCTGAACTGGCCACAATTATCTTGATTGTTATGTTATAGCAGCTCATGGGACAATAAACAAGGTGTACAAAATCTAAAAAATGACAACATTTTGAATTGAGTCTATCTAAAGTAAAAAATAAATTCCAGCTCTTTTAAGAAATTAAACTCAACTTGAAAAGTTGAATTAGCTACTCAGATGCATGTAGAAAACATGAGCTTTTCCCTCACCTTTCTTGTGTTGTTTGATAATAAAATCAAGAAATACAATTAAGCTGGAATCAACAAGAACTCAAATTACACAAAGGAATAACCTTTCACAGATATACCCTATAGTGTAATAAAGATAATGAACCCATGGAGTTGATTCTCAAGAAGAAGCTAATAAAATGGCCAGTTCTTACAATCTCTTGTGAAGGTTATTACAGTATCAAGAACACTTTAAAAGCTACATCCATAAGTAAATGTGACTTTGAACAGATGAAACTCAGGGGCATTGTAAAAATATATAAATATACTCAAAAATCCAGAATCTGTTTTTCCTTTAAGGCAACACTGATGTTCAGATATCCCTTCCTATAAAGAGCTCTTTAAAAATAATATATATATATACTGTATTTACTAGGTAGTGCTTTCATTTGTTATTTATTTCCTCTGTTTCTGAACTGCTAAGATATGACCAGGTGCTTTGATTGCATCTTTTCACTTTTCACTGAATATTCACAAATATTCTTATGAGGCTGCTGTCAGTGACAAGTAGCTTAAATATTGTAGCGCAGTGATAAATTAAAAATATACCTTAATTACCTGTAATACTGTAATACTACAAAGACTGTTATTATCAATTTAACTTGCACTGTCAGAACACATCACAGGATTCCTACTTAGTGTGTATGTTCACAAACGTGGGCCACTGACACTTGTAAAATAATACCTTAACAAATCTTACACCACATGTAACAGACTTACAATTTAGTTTTAAATAAAGAAATAGAATGATTATAATCACATCCAGATCAAATTGTAAAATACTGTTAGTACAGTGCCTTGCAAAATGTATTCAGGCTTTTTCTTGTGGTGTCCCATTTTGTGAAATTACAAAATGATTCAGACACATGCTTGACTAGATTCAGATCTGGTGACTGACAAGACCATGACAGCAGTGGCATCATCGAACCACTGAGCAACCAAATATACTCTGTGAATGGGGGCATTGTCAAGCTGGAAGTCACCCTGTCTGGCAAGAAAGAATGGGTGAGGATGAGTTGAAGACAATCACTCAGAACCATTAAGTAGAGATTCTAAGGGAATGAGTGGACCCAAACCATGCCATGCCTACAATATTAAGGAATTGTCAGAACACTGTTGGAAACAAACACTCAAGGCTTCAGAGGTCCTCAGGTTGGCACCAGATGTAAACCAGTCTACCAAGCACATGGTGATCCATCTGACCATTTCACTTTCTTCCACTGCTTGATAGCCCATTGCTTGTGCTATTTGTACCACTGGACTTGCAAACATTAATTGGCAGGTATGATGAGTGGTTTGTACACAGCAACCCGCCTGTGGTATCACACTCTGTGAATTTTTCATGTGAATCGCTATTATTGCACTCAGAGGCCACTCAACTAATTGTGTGGCTCGTTAAGGTAATTGTGTGTAGCTAAATTCATTTAGATTTGTCACAGCAAAGGTTTTGAATACTTATGCAGTCATGAATTTTCCATTTTTTTAAGATTAATTACCATTACCTATTTACTTCTTTCTTTTTTTCATTTTTGCTTTGAAAGTGTGGAGTAGGTTGTGTACTGTACTATATATAGCAAATATTAATTGCGACTTTAAAGTGTCGTGACTGCAAGCTTAAAAGCAATGAAATGCGAAAACTGAGCCATGGTCTGAATACTTTTGCATGAAACAGTATATCAAGGCCATTTCAAAGACTGAAAACTATTGTGTATTTTACCTTCAGTAATCTTTAATTGATCTTTCTGAGCGAACACGAACTTGAAAAATGTTTTCAGGATGCCGGTGACTTTTACTCCTTTCACTGTTAAGGTTAATAAATGATGATGTAGAACATACTGTATAAAGGAGCAAACCCTTTAAAATTGCAATGTCTTGTAAAACTTTGTTGTGCTTCATATTCATAATTAAAATCTTTTCTCAACCCAGTTTGTTTTATTTTTGCCAAAAAACATGAAACAGATCCATGAGATAAACATAGTTTATATAACTCTATAATATCTACTGTATATATATTCAGTGGCTCATTTTTTACATTTTTTCATTGAGAACTAACAGAATTTTTTTTACAAAAAAGTAAAGGAAGAAAGTGGATCCACTATACTTTTATGATATTTGTCTAAGTAATGTAACCCAAACTATAATATTCTTATCACAGTACCCTGGTAGCGTTATATAAACCAATCCATTAACATCTTCGTACAGCTTGTATTTGGGCTATACATCTTCTGTAGGCACTCAAAAATATGTAAATCAATATGCACTGATTAGGTACTTCATCAAGAAGATGGTTCAGCCTTTTTCAAAGATTTGACTTGTGGCAAGGCAATATTTCTTAATGAAAAATGAAAGTGTGTTATTACCTTGTTGAAGGCGCGATAGCACAATCCGCAGAGCTCCACAAGGTAGGAGAGGCTGAAGACCGCATACTGAATGACGAAGCTCAGTAATTTGGAAAATGGTTCTAGCAGGCTCTGAAATAAAAGAATAATCCTACATCTTTACTTCAGGTTATATTTTTTTTAACCACACTCTTGCGCAGTTAGGTATTAAAGATTGTGGTTGTACATCAAGAGGTTGTTCCTACATACTGTACAGTATAGTGTAAGCATAACAGTCTTCGTATTGATTAACTATTTTTTTAATGAATGAAGATTGCTTTGCAAACTATATTCCAATACCCTCCCTTAATTAACTACAAAACTTAACTTGAATTACTTAAATTAGACCTGATCAAAAATAAGTACTAACTTAAACTACTGTTCTCCTTCTTGTTGTGATCCAAAATTAAAATTTATAGTCCCCTTTTTCTGTAAATAAATTGGTTTCTTATGCACCCAGCATGATTGTGTTTTGGATATAAAGAGAGCTGTCACAAAAACCTGTACTGTGAAGCATCAATTTAAAAAAAAAGAATAGAGTAAAGGTCTATAATAAGAACAGCCCACTCAATCAATCCTTTGGCTTATTGAACTGAACTACAGTATAAATGCTATTTTACTTTTTTTTTTAGGTGTCAGTCCTTGCTAACAAAGTACTTTGCTTTAAGCAAATTCCTTTTCAGAAATATATCAAACACAGCTCCATTCTATTCTTAGTTTGTTAAGTAAATGGTTTTCCCTCCTATCGGTCCAATAAAAAACCTAAAATGCCACAAATTAGTAATGTGCAGTGATGACTCAGGTATGAATGACATTGTATCAAGCACACCCATAATAAGCACTGCACATGTGCTATGAACCAAATTATTTAGACCTGGTCACCTACAGCACAACAAAGTCTGAGAATCCATCCTCAGCCATGCTTAACTATGTCATATATGGACACGTCTTTACCACTCATCACTGTACATGTATATCTCTCCCTTCACCCCAACACAACTCCTGTATCAGCTCCTTGGCTCATTCCCCCTAGTGGATAAGGGAAACCCAGTCACCTCATATTCTCTGTCATTCCACCAAAATGATTGTATCTCAGATTGCATACCCACTAAACCACTCAATACTGGGATTAAAGAAAGATATTGGGGTAAGCTAAATTTTTTTATTGCTTTTATTGTTATCAACTACACACATGGTGCCTTACCCTTGTTGAATTTGTGGTTGGTATCTTCAGCAAGCAAATAATAATCCTTAAACTGGAATCCAAGGGGCACTGATTGAAGAGTGAAAAAGATTGCTTTATTAAAAATTACAAAATGTTTTGGCTGCACTAGAGATAGGCTAACACAATTCAGAATATACAGCACATCAAATATAAAAACACCAACATGAAAGACACATGCAGCATTGCCTGGGAAAAAATTGTTAACAGATTCATATAATTATTCTGTAAGATTCTTTTGGGAATATTTTTCATTTGTGAAAAGAGTTTTTCAAGAATCAATTTTGATAGACTCAGAAAGGGCCAGTAAATTAAATATAAGCCAACGAGACCTGTTTTGCCATTGTAATCTTTATTGAAGTGTCCAAAACAAAGTAAAAGAGCTAGTGTTCATATAAAATCCAAGTGTCTGTATATTCTGTACAATATACTGTACAGTAAAACTAGCAGGCTGTTCAACCCTTGCTGCTTAGTCTTCAGTCAGACTTTTACAGGATTCAGCAATCCATAGCCAGTATTAATCAAAACTAGTAATATTAAAGTCAGGAGGTTCTCCCTGACTTTACTAATACAAGCTTGTTCATATGGTCCCATCTCCTGTCCATACCAGTTATGTGATTGAACTTAGACCATAATAATTGTCAATAATAATAATATTTATTATAATTGTCAATAACAATAATAATTGTCTATGATGTCTAATACATAATAATATGTATAGTAAGAATGCAGACTAAAGAGAAAATTTCCTTCACAAGAAGGCTTGCCTGTGGATTGATAACGAACATCTTTTATGAGCACTTAAACAGTAGATTAATCTTGAAATAAAAAAAAGAAAAACAGGAAGAATACCTTTAGTGGTAAAACAGAGGGCAGTTTAGTCAAAAAGGTGTGGAACTGGTTACAGATGGTTGTCCACAGATTGCTGGGGGAGTCCATTGGAAGGGCCTCCATGAAAGTGGCAATGTTCTCGAGGCAGTGCAGCATGGCGCCCCCTGCTGGCAAGGTCTTCTTGTTGTTTAAACCCTGAAAACCACACAGGAGGATCAGAGGAAAGATTCTCTAGACATCTTGGTAGAAAAAATTACCTTAGTAGGCAAAAAAGGTTGTGTTAGGCAAGTCACAGTGTGTGTCTGTTAACAAAGAAATAAAAAGGTCCTGTTAGGCTTAAGAATACGCTAGGTCAATTAATTATTACATGTAAGATGACAGGATATTTGGACTAATAATTTTATTCCATTAAACCTTCTTCTGTACTGTTTCAAAATATACTCCATATTTACAGTAATTACTTCATAAAAATGAAATCTTGATGCCAATTGACATTACCTTGTAAATTCTCTCACAATTCAAATTATGGTTTTATTTTATTTTACAAATACTTGATGCCCGTGGGTTTCACAAACATATGGAGGGAATATCATCTTATACAATGGCCCCATCTGCTGGATGTAATGGGTATGCATCTTGGTAGGATATGAATAATTCAAATCTGTATGCAATACTTCATAAGAATCAAATATCTTTCAGATTAAACATTTTGCATTTGATGTTTTTCAGGTACATCTTCTGTGTATTCAATTTGAGTCCTTTTTTTGTATACTGTATCTAGTAACGTTATGATCTTGTACTCATTTTAATTACTGTTAGATTAGCGATTTAAGGATGCAACAGTAATAGACTTGAACTTGAAAAAAAGACTAGAAGCCTTATAATAGTATAAAACTCATATTCCAGCTCTGAAACTTAAAAATCTGATTTCTGAAGCAATCATTTACACTGATTAAAAAGGGTTCAAAATACTTTGGGGTGATTCAGATAATACCCCACAACTAATTAGTTTATGTACTGCATTAACCAATTTTACAGGACAAAACAGGACAAAGACCTGGTCTTAAAGGTGGGATCAGAAATCTCTTTGGGAAATTAAACTATCTTACTAGTCAGAACTCTCCATGTGCAGCAAAGTCTAATGGTTGCTACAAGGATTGAGTGATGAAATAGTGACAAATGTGATTTTAAAGAGCTGTACTTTATACAGGGGCAGGAATCTCATCATTAGAACTCTCATGTGTGTCTTTGAGTCTATGCTAAAAGAGCTAAGCAGTCAAGGGATAAATTATGACTAATTCATTTCACTTTAATTCATTTTAATTGTTAAAATCTGAATATATACAACATAAATTAAAAAGTAATTTATCTAAAAGGGTGACTGTCCACTCTTCTAACTATGAAGAATTAAAGGCTTAACAGTGCAGTCGCCAGTCCAAAGCATTAGATTGGAGTGTACAGTTTCAGTGAAAAATCAAAACTTACTTCTAACAGCTGGTTCAAAGCAGCAACAGAGCTGAGCTCATTGAAATCCATCAGGGAAGACGCCAGTGTTCTTAGAAAGCTTCCGTCTGCAACAACAAAACAACCAAAAACAGAGAAAGACCACTTTAACAGGGCACATGCAAGGAATTGACTCTTTTTGGCGAGCGTCCCTGCTTAGCTTACCCAAACTCTTACCTTTAATATTGCTTTGGAAGAGCTGAGGGAGAATGCCATTAGGAGCCAGCTGATGAAACACACAGCGCAAAAACTGCTTGGCCACGCCAGCCGCGTTGCCTGGGATCATCATGCTGGGAGTCCAAGGAAGATAAAAAAATGAAGTATACCACAAATACACAATTTTAGCTTATTCATGTAAAGCCGGTTTATGATTGTTTAAAAACTGAACACTGTTAGAAGCTGAAATAGCAAGTTAAAAGACATTAGAAAGCATCACATTATAAAAGTAAGAACAGTTAAGGAAGATATAGTTTATTCATCCAGTACTAATGTACTAATTTCATGGTACCAAAAATATTAGCACACACAGTAAGCAAAAAAAAAACAAATAAAATGAAGCAGGAGTGAGATACAAAAGCTTAAATTATATTTGAATTAAATTTCAAAAATTCAAAAATCCCATACAATACCTCTCAGCTTGGCCAGAAAGATTTGTGCTTGAAGCTAACCTGCAAAATATTTAAATGCAGTGATAAGCAATAAAACCATCTTCTTCCACATGAGTGATTTGAATTCAAGTCGAATTCACTACAACTACCTACTGTATGCTGCTTTTTAAATGTGATAAATTGATACTTTTTTAAATGTGTAATTTAGCACAAAGACATCATCGTATCAATGATTTACTGTATGAAGGACTGTTTTATTGTTTTTAATTTCATTGTTTTAAAACCATCAGTTAAATATTAACAATACGTCCTAATCTCCCCCGGTCCATTATTTCAAGTCAGTTCAAGCTTTAGTTCAACAAAATGACAAAGGGCAGACAAACATCACCACCAAAGAATACAGTACATTAGCATTTCAGGATATAAGAGAATGATTTTATTTTGTTCTGAGAGTGAGCAGAGCGGATGAAATACTTCCTGAGTCAATTACTGTTATGCTGGTGGACACAGAGGCATCTCCCAGATGGGAGCATGTAAGATTCACAGTGGAGGGGGTGTGCCACACACTCCATGATCCTTTTAGCCTTTCTTCCCTTTGGTTATGTATTATTGCTATTATAGACAGTTTTACAAATTTATCAGAATCTACAGAGAAATAAATTTCACTCTTGTTAGTTTTCTGATGGATTTTAATTAGCCGGTCACATTAAAAAAATATGTAAACTTAGGATATATCCAATATGGTGTTCAATTTTAGCACTGAGCCTTCAAAATTCAATGATAGCTGTGACGTGCAGTTAACAAAGTGACCCATGTTATAGTACAAGCAGGGGGCTGGAGATTTTTTTTATGTTTATTTAATTCGAAATAGGAGAAAAGGAGTCGTTTTTTTTTTCGCTGTACCTTCCTACAGACTGCATTATGTCAAGGAGCAGGGGAGCCGCAAGGTCTGGGCTCAGGTGAATGAACATGGAGAGAACCACAACAGCCAAACCCAGGGTCTCCTCGTCATACTCTTCTAAGACTGCTCCACAGTCATGGCACCTGTGCACCACAGGACAGTGTTAGTGAGATCGCAGCGTGACAGTGTCAGTCATCATCACCCATAACCACTTAAGTGATGTTTCAGCTTCAACTCTCATGTTGGCATCATCAAACGCTGAGATAAGCATTATTTTTCATACTCTAACTGCCCTTTCCTTGCCCATTCAGAAACTAATGGGCACAATTTGCACAAACAGGGGAAACCTGGCTCTGTATTTTTTATCTTTCTTTTATTTTGGTTCTGCCACATGTTTTGGCTGAGAAACACAGCAATGAATCTTAAATTAAACATAATAAAAAAAGTTCCAGGAAACATAGAGAAAGTGATGGTGCTTAAATCCAACACCCATTATCAAAATATGATTTAAGCCCACTGGGCCAAACACATGAGTCATTGCTTTTATGATGATTACTTTCAGTTATGAATAAGATTAGTTTTGCCTGCAAATACACAAATAAGTACAAAGTGCTGTGTGGTTCTTTTTTGCTCAGCAAAGGTACCCAATCCATTATTGGTAGAAAAACTTTGAATTTAAAAATACAGTAGTCCCAACACTAAATTGGGTTAGGGTATAACCATTTGAATTAAATTGTTGAACACAGGTAAACAAGAAATGATCATACTTTGATTAAAGCTAATGTTCTTGGTGATCTGAGGGGAACCACACCTATCTGTCATTGTGGTTGGCTGATCGTCAGTGAACTCCTCAGGCGCCGGTACAAACATGCTGACAGTGCTTGGCGCTGACAACAAGCTGCACTTTGTAGCTCCTGTAAGACGAGAATTCACAATAGTCAGGGTAGACAGCTGTCAGAATACATGCTATAAATAATATTGCTTTAATTTGTACATCTATATTTCAGAGTGATGTCTCAGTGTGGTACTGTATATACAGATTAAGATAAATGTGGAGCCTGGCTTTTAAATGCTTCTCAATCTTTTCTGCACTGCACTCTCTTTAGTTTTTTTTTAATATTACAACAAAATTCTGAATTAATTTCTTTAATGGTGACTTAGTATTTGTAAATGACTATATTTGCAGCCTCATCTATTTTAAAAAAATATATGACTAAAGATGTATAGTCATTTACTTTACTGTATAGTCATTTCATTTTGCAGAAATGTAAAATGTTATCTTTTCTTATGAACATTTCTTTTTTTGGATACACATATTTAAAAGTTTTTTAAGTGCTATTATAGCCAGTAATTTGATTCAGAGTACACTGCAAAAATTCGATTTATTCTTTCTTTATTAATGTTCTTTTAGGTTTTTTTTTTCCTTTTTATCTATACCTACAACGAGTATGCTGTTTAATAAATTCAAGGGCAATGGAACAATGATAAAACATTCATGGTATTTTCATTTTGAAAATGTCGCATACATTTCTATGTCAGTTAAGCAACACCCAAAGGAAACATGCTCAACTTTTAGGGAACCAATAAGTACGGTAAAATGAAATTCTTTAAAATAAATATTATGTCAGAATATGGGTTAAGGTTATAGAGGGGTGTCTGCTATGGGCATAATCTCTACATACCATTTTATGTTTTAAAAAAGGAAAAAAAGGCTAACCATAGTTAATTAGAACTGTTCTGAGTTAGTTAAGCACAACTGCTGTTAATGGATGGTTTGTGCTCAGTGTATACAGTATGAGGGTGTGGTGGTGGCAGACTGGAGCAGGCTGTTTGTTTTTAGATCAGCGCTTTGTGCTGGAAACTAGATGTTTTTTACTTTGGCCTTTTTTTTAGAAAGACCTCCCATTTTGTACCAAAACACTAGAGGACAGGACAGGAAGAGCCCAGCTGTTGTGACCAACAAACCCCAAGGTGTCACACTATGCAGTATACTGCATAACCTTTAACATGCAATAACATGCTTTGGCAATGAATACAATTAATACAATTTTGAAACTGTCACATCATCATATAGCAACAAGCCCTAAGAAACCTCAAACCGATTTCCACAGATCCCAACTGCATATCTCTTTTCTTCTGATTCTGCAACTAAACACTAGTTTATAATTAGTAGTTCAATGCAGTTATTTATGTATACCTTTATATTTGATGAATGCTCCAATAAAGATATTAGGATGTAGGTATAAAACATAGTAATATAAACGTAAAACAATATTTTAAAAAAAGTTAGATCTCAGTTTCCTTGTTCTTCTGTGCATTATTTTACAGTATAATCTGAATATAAATGATGATATTTTCTGGGACTGTCTACCCAGAAATGTGATTTAATTGTTCTTCTCTGTTTCAACATGTCTTTTACTTGCCAGGACGCAATCCGATATATACTGTACATAGCCATGCATTCTGTGGAAAGGGCTATTTTTCACTTAAAACTGGCCTTTATTACAGTACCTGTACTAAACAAGAAAATAATGCACATGCAGTATGTATTTAGGAGCACAATAGATCCTGAATGTATATGTTAACTGAACACAATTATTTATTAAATTAATAATTAGACTCTAGGAAACACTTACCTGTTTCCCAAGTGCTGATATTGTGTGGAGCGCTCGACTGATGCTCCAGCTGTCTCTTCATTAGTTGGCTCATCGTCAGCGTACCCAGGGAGCCACGCTTCATCTGCCTGTATTGTGCTGGAGATTAAACGTATAACATATAAACATATATAGAAAAAGCGTTCACATTAGCTGAGAAAGTAATCCATTCCTGAGCTTCTCATTGTCACACAAGAGCCTCCAGCCATCCCTGTGCCTGGTGGGGTCAATTCAACTTGTTAAATAGTGCATTCTAATGCCCAAGAATGGAAGGTTTGTCAGTTTGTTGGAACTGGCACCAGGACACCCTTGAAAACAAGATGTTGCATCTCAGGGAAAGGTTCCTGGTAAAAATATTGGGAACGAATGGCAAAGGCAACTGCCCTTGCATTGTGCCTACTAAGCCATTTCTAAAAGAATGCTTGAAATGATTAAGAAACAGAATCTGAATAATGCTCTTAGCAGTTCTATATATGCCAGACCTGTGGTTATCTGTATGACTGTGTATATATAAACAAAAATATACTGCAAACCTGTTTTATACTGACAAGTTATTCAGTGTCTTCTTTCTGTGGACTATTTTGTGATATAAAATGAAAATCAGACAGACAACTCTTAAGCTTAGTTCAGCACCAATTTTCCATTTCATTTTGGAGCACCGGACTAATTCTTTAATTCTTTAGTCTTATTTTGGAAATCTATCCCCAGCTCCCCATCCACGCACACAAAAGGTGCAGTAACTTTTATATGATTAATCACTGTACATGAGAACTACTAATATGATACCGTGAAACAGAATGTGTTATATTCAATTCTGATACATGGAGCATTTGTACCTTTTTAAACTCCATTCCTACTAATAGCTTAGTTCATGATAATAAAAAGACTATGATGTGTATTGGACATATTGATCACAAGGTGCAGTAAATGTCACTACATGTTATGTACAGTACCTGATTACATGTAAATATAAAGGTGTAAAGGAAATAAACAAATTTGAATATACACATTTGTTATTGAGCATTCAAATTTGTATTCAGATATGAACTAAAAAGTTTTTTTTCCAGGTATATAATTTTCAAATTGATTTTTTTCTTTTAAGTACAACGTTTGATTTACAGTAAGTTTATTACCTAATTTCAATCAAAAGAACCTGCATATAATGGGTTCCCATCTGTAACACAGACAGTTCAATATCATAGCTTTTACTATTGTAGGTTTTAAAAGTCCATCCACACATTAGCAGTAACCACTAAATCCATAGAGTGGTGCAGTGAGCCAAAGCCTAACTTGGGAAACGGCCCAAGGCAGGACTACAGCCTGGACAAGATGTCATCTTTGTGAACCTGCCATTCACTCACATGCATGGTACCAGGGGTTTCAGCAGTGCGGTGCACATCACTCCCGAGACTTGTCGGATGAATATGAACTTTCAGCGGTGTTAGAAAGAGAGGTGCATCTCCTGCAATTGGGGCTTACTCTCCTGCAGGTCTCTGTGGAGCTTCCAGCTTTCATGGGTGCAGTGATAATAACAGTTGTGACTGGTGGGTGTGTCAGAGGAATGTCTAAGAGTGTAACAGTAAACTGAGCAGATTAACAATTTGCAATTATACATTGGAAGATCTATAAAGTAGAAAAATAATATGTTGCTGACTTAATAGAATGTAGAAGCATCAACCCATAATATTTAATAGAGATTCCAAGATGCTATTGACACATTCTATTCAGAGAAATCACAGAGAATATAAATCCAAAGAAATCACCGAGAGTGACCTTCTGTTGTACACACTCAATGCCCTTCATACAAGTTTAGGTTTGGAACTTAAAAGCAATGGATCTTCTTATAAATCCCATATATACAGTTAAGACATTATATGGCATTTGAACACAGAAGTTTATGAACATATTAGACATTGCCATAAAATGTAAGAAAGACCTTGACCATCACAGCTAGCTTTTTCAAGACTGAAACCCAGATTAAATCAAAGGCTGTATTCAACTACACACAAGAAAGTCGAAACTTTAGGGAGGATATTTGTACTACTGTATGTTTGTAATGGTTTGACTGAATAGTGTGTTCATTTATAGAGGTGAAGAGAAAAGGACTAGTTCAATTAAGTTAAGAAAGAATCCTTTCATTGCTCAAGAAAGAATTCTTAATTTACTCATTTACTAATCATATACTGTATGTTAAGAGGAATACAGTATACCTAGTTGAACATTTATTTAAACCTCGTTATGATTTCCATTCTCAAAATGTAATTGAGGAACTTTAGAAATGCAACGTATATTTTGATTATGTGATACCAACAAACATGAGGAAGATAAAATTAGAGCATTTAAACATATAAATGTAGAACATGTTAGCACTTTTTGTAGTATCTGTTTGATTAAAAAATGTAACCCAACTGTTTTTTTGAAACATTAGCTTAAATAGTCTTCCCAGGCTCCATGCAGCCCTTCGTGTTGTACAGTATTTGCTCATCTTTTTTTTTTCTGGTACCATCCGCAAATTTTATTAATTTACTAAAGGAAGAATCTACATCAAGGACATAAATTGGAAGAGCAGTAGTCCCAATGCAGATACCTGAGCTATCCCCCACTCCAGTTTGAGATCACCTCAAATTGAGCATTCACTACTTACTTGGATTCTCTTCTACCCGTTAACCAATTCAAAATTCAAATACATGCATTACCTACCATCTACAATTTCAGAAATAATCTTCTATGAGGAAGATTATCTAAAGCTTTTTGAAAATCTGAATATACAGTATCATATGCTCTGTTTATATCCATTACTGTGGTTGCTTGTTTAAAGACCACTCGCATGTTAGTTCAGATTTACTGCTGTATTCCTAAATCCATATTGACTATACCCTAGAATCCAAAACAAATAATTCTCCAGCTAAGTTGTTTATTTTGATTTTTCATTATTTTTTATTTTATTATTTTTTCCATAAGCTCACATGTGATAGAACTGAAATGCAATAGAAGACGCATTGGCCTTTAATTTCTTGTATTTGTCAGCTTTGATATGGATGGTCACTACATTAGCAACATTCCAGTCAGCGGGTTTTACCAATGTCTTGTATCTCTTCTGTGCTAAATCTATATACCACTTTGTCTTTCCTCAGACTGATCTGAATTCTGAAGATGTCTTGATTGATGAGCACAACATAGTCATTGTATAGCAAATTACCAATTTCAATTTCCCATTTTTGTTGTGTTCTAAGGACAGAGAGTCTGACAACACTTGCGTGATCAAAAATATGTGCTCGTAATATTGCACATTTAAAACAATAGGTACTTGTGAGGAACACACTGGTTCGGTGGTTTGAATAAGACTGCACAGCTCATTGAAAGAAAGAATGCTTGCAGGGACGTCACAACATGCAGTCACGAGGGCATATGGGATCTGTCTGTCCACCATCACCAGACACCAGGAGTGTTGCCATCTGACGTTCACACATTATAATGTTATGGTTTTTTAAGTAATTTTTAATGAATGAAATTGGAAAGTATCCTTTCGTCACACAAAACAGTTCCAGTCACACATATCCTATGTGTAACATATGCATAGGCTTGCACATAGGCCAGGATTGGGATGAGTCAGATACAGTAAGTTAGAGACCCTGGTCTTCTCTTGACATTGTACAATTGGTATTTTCATATTGCACACTGCAGTTTTCATCATATACCTTTGTTGTTGGGTTTTTTTCCACACTGCATTTTCCTGCTAAAAATTTGTGCTACAATCCAACATTTTTGATGCATTAATAATTGTCAAAATATGCTGTCTGCATTTTGTTCATTTGTTTCTAGCTCTGTGTTGTTCTCTCCCTTTTAACATTTAATTGTAAATGCAATTCATTTCCCTAATGCAATGCCTGTATCCATAATGCCTATATCTTTGCCAATATCTACAGTAAGTTAATGAACCTCTGCTTTACCCTTGGCTTACACCAATCATATACCCCCAGTGTATTTACTCCGATGAATCCAACATATTGTAAAAACTGTAAGATTGCACAAAATATATACAGTATGCATTAAGGAAGCCACTACTAATGCACAAGTGCTAAGACTGTAGGATTTATAAAGAGCATTCAGGAGACAGCAAGAAGACATTGTTTCGATTTTCTAAAAAATCAACTAGGCCAGACCAACTTCTATAAGTGCAAATAAAGCCTCTAGTGAAAATGATATAAAACTATGGTTTTAGCTGAAATGTGCATAGCGTCTCTTTAAAGAAGAAATAAGCATTCAGATCCTACTTGATATTGAAGAGTGGCTGCTTGTTTCTGGGATTACAGCTTCGAGAGTTGGAGCCGACGCAGATTCTCGTGGCATTTCCAGAGTTGAGAGACCTTTCTGATCTGTAAAGCAATTTTGGTGAGTGACGGGCACATTAGCAAAGCTCATTACCTCACAGGTGGGGGGAGGCTAAAGTTAATATCGCAGACGGCACCAAATGATCAATTTGTCACAGTTAATTAAAAAATGTTGCACTTTATAGCTTTTCTGAAGCAGTTACAGTATGTCTAGGCCTCCCTTCTAACTGCTTTTTTTAAGGATAAAGAGATCTGAGTAAAAAGATTGCTTTGGAGATGGAGCATTTCAGCAAAGAGCATGCTAAGCCCCAGATAAGATCCTATTTGTTTTTCTAAATGCTGATGTGTTTTAGGTTCCAACATGGTAAGCACTCATAAATATCCACATTTTAATTCCAATCTACTAAAATCTGTTTTTCTGATTTTTCATGAAGCAATGTGCTTTTAAATAAACAGTACATTTGGTAGTAGCTTTAAGGTATGTTTTCACATAAACTGTTTAAAGAACTTTTAATGTGCATTTACTGTAGGTACAGAGTGCATTTAGTCCTGTTTAATATAAATATCAAAGTATAATTTTTAGTTGTTGGGAGTTTTGCTAAACTCACCAATTTATAGCATAAGCCATAACCTGTTTTTGTACAGCAGCTTGGTTTGTCAGCTGGCCATCACAGTTAATAAACTCAATGAACTGAGAAGAACACATAACACAATTAAAACGACTGACATAATCACTCTCCTAGGATAAGCTAGCAGTGTGCAGAGACCACACAATTTTAAATATTAGATAAAAAAAGAAATACATACAGTATATTTGTAGGTGCTGTGAAAGTCAATAAGAGATTACAGCTGCACCCTGGACAGAGCTAACTGCAAAGTACAAATCTTTTTTAAAAATTTGAAAATAATCACAATTTCACAAGAAATGAAAATGCACAAACTAATTTCCTAAAATTGAAAAGATATGTGAAACACAACATATTAAATATATACAGGTCTGTCACTTAAGTTTGACAGCTTTACTTAAAAGAAATCCTTAATGGTTTTGTTTGCAAGACTTACTGTATCTACTGTACTGTATTTGCCAGACCAACTAACAAGCACACATTGCGCTGGGTCTGCCTCATGGTTGTCATTCCAACTACTCCAGTCTCTTTTTGAAACACATCATTGCCTCACCGTGCGAAATTATAGAATATATCTTGCTATCAGAGTCACATTTCTGCACTTCCTGCTGCCTCATTCTGTTACTAAATCAGCTTTCTACACTTCATTAGAGGACAAGTAGGTCCATACTGAGCATAAGTAGCATGTTCGGCAGTGAGCCTGAATTGTGGCTTTATCCATTTGCTGTGAATAACACTTAGGTAGTGGAATATTCCTCTTTCTCTTGATGTGACCATAGTTCTGTGAAGGCCACTGCCAACTTTTCTGGCGAAAGCACTACAAACATACTGTACATACAAATGTAATCAATCATAATACAGTGAAAGAAATAACAGTATACAGTTATGTTAATGGTAATATTTATTCCAAGTTTGTGTGAATGGAAAAGTAGTAGTGACACTATTCCATTGCTACGATGTTAAAAAAGCCTATAAGCAGCAAGACATTTTCCTTGCTGTGCTGAAGACAAATAACCAAATGACAAAAAATTTAATGGTGCACAGTGTGTTACAGTTGCAAATAATCTACTGTATAATGTTGTACGAGTATGATATTCATCAGATAAATTGTAGAAAACAGAACTATTCATTAATGTATTGTGTCTCTCACCCTTTCTTCTTCATCCATTGGTCTTTCATTAAAATATATAATTTTTCAGATAGCCATAGAACATCAGATGAAATATGAGATGCAACATCTCCATTTTTAGAGGTGTCCTTCTTTTCATGATTACTACTAAAAGTGCCATAAAAACCAAGAACCAAAGTCCATCAGCAGACATTTGCACCCGTGTTCCTCTCTAAGCAGCCCTTCTTTCACAATCTCCACACCTGCAGTTCTTACCTGACTCTCCCTGTTGATCTCCCAGCTTGTCCAGAATGTTGAAAGAGATGTCAAGGTATTCCCTCTGGATGGCACTGACAGCAATTTTCCTCTGTTTCCGCTGTCGGGGCACAATCTGGATTTTAAATTCCGTCTCCTCATTCTCATCTTCAGGTTTAGGGTCACTTGTCCTCTCACAATCTGACTCATCCTCATGGGAGGTGAGGACCTCTGTCTCATCAGGAATATTCAGAAAGACCGTTTTGCAAGAAGGGCTAATGATACTTCCTCCACTAAGTTTTAATTCTTCGAGGTGAATCTCGCAAGTGTCATCAAGAGAAGTCTCAGGGACGGCCGGGGTCTTCTTGAGCAGGTCTCTCTTTTGTTTTAAGGTCATGGGGCTCTCTTGGGACATGTCTTTGACCCCTTCAGGTTGGATGAGATCCCTGCAGTCAAGCACAGCCAGGGGAGGAGTTATGGAGGTTTTCATATCAGTGGGGCATACTGGGCTGTCCTTGACCTCCTTGGCTTTGAGTTCTTTGGAGCAGTCCTCCACACTTACCTGAACAACGGGGCTGAAGCTCATAGTATTAGTGGTGGAAGGAGACATGGGGAGTTTCCCCTTAAGTCTGACTTCTGAAGGATTCTGCATGTCAAATTCTTCATCGCTTTCCACTATCCGCAGAGGAGGCAAGTGCTCAAAGACGAGGGAATCACTATCAGAGGTAGAAAGGATGGAGTGCTTCTCAGGGACTGATGCAGAATCTGAGGAGAGGTCTATGAGGTCCGTGTCCTCTTTTAGTGGCCCCACTGGAGAGTCGGGCTTGTCCTCAAATGTCTCCATGCAGCTCAGCCTGACCTCGGGAATAACCGGTCTCTTCTCTGGCAGACCGTCCCTTGGGACCTGTCTCTCAGGGGGTTCACTTGCTTCATTTTTGCTAGAAGCCTCATTGCAGGTCCTGTTGTAGTGTTCGACACGCTGGGTGTTGCAAGCCGAGGAGGGAACACCATGCTTGTCCATATCACAACGGTCAATGCAGGATTTTCTCCGGTGCTCATCGAGATTGAAGAGAATAGAATCTGCATTCCCAATATCAAGGGACTTCTGTTTCATGGCTTGGAGTCTCTTCTTCTTGATGCTTTCCTCCCTCACACAACGCAATATACTGTCCTGCAGTGCACTAGCTTCTCTGTATTCAGACAATTCAATTTCACCTAACAAAGAGAGACGTATGTTTGTGGTGATGTACACAAATGAGTTTAAATAAGTTTACAATTGTAAAACAGTCATATCTACACACATCTCCCAGAAATATACATTTCATCCATTCTACTTAAGCCATATGGATTTTGAAAGCTTTACAATGTCTTTTCTGTCAAATTAGTGCATAGAAATTGTGCCGTTAAGAACGAAGTTGGTTTACTTTGAACAAGATGGATTCTAGTATTGAAAAAATGTGATCCCACTAATCATTTTTGTTTTCTTCACAGTTTCTAGTTTTTACAGCTTCACAGTGTTTTACTAATTGTTTGTTACTATAACTTCATGACTTAATGATTGTACTATTGCTTACACTTTCTAAAACTGTACATCCATTATACATTATCTGGTACAGCCTGATCAAAAAGCACAATTTATGGTGAATGCAATGACATACTGTATGTTGCAAATGGCAGTACTAAAAGATTGTGTAAAGTATTTTTTTTGTTTTTGTCCCAAATAAAACTGTCCACAGTCTAAAAACAATTACTTAAATAACTCAAAAATAAAATTGAGTCATCTGTGTCAATTCAAAGATCATAGATAATGTAGATAATGCACAGGAATATATTGTATCACATAAAATATTAAAGAACATGGTATTTTCGATTAAACCATCTATTTCCATTTGTGATACACTCAAAACTGAAGAATGGTTGTCTTTTATCTGTCCATCAACCATGCCATAACTCCCTTAAGAACAATATGTTCATAATGTTCCTTTAATATCCCTTAATTAATTGCTTTTTACATTTGGAAATGCAGAAATCATATTTTTTTTCACTTTTCCCATGCACTAAAACTCTGTCATACACCTCTGATTATGAAACTGTTCCAAATAATCAAGAAAGTTTACTGAGATTATTAAAAGAGTCCGTTCCTACTTTTCTGAGCATTCATTTCCACAGGTTGGTATTTCACAGACTTGCTTCCTCCAATTCTCTTGAGCCTTGCAAAGAAGGTTTGTGATTCCTTGTTACAGGCACCAGTTGGGGTATCGTGTATGTCAGACTCATCAAACACACTGTCCTCCTCTGTGAAAGGAACAAAGACTAGGCTTAACAGCAACTTTCTGCAATGTGCTGTCACCATACACTCAAGAGCATGTCTTTAGGAGGTGGAAGAAAACCAGAGCAGAAGGAGAAAGCCCATGTGGACACACCAAAGACTCTCAAGGCAGTCTTGAACTCAGAACCCAAGAGCTGTGAGACAGCAGTACTAAGTCACTGTGGTACTGTGCTGCCCTTTTCTTCTATGAGAACTTTGGTCATGATGGTGGTGATAGGAAGTTCAAACAAGCTATTAAAAATTCAAATAACTTAAATTAAATGTCATAACTGTCAACTCTTGGTCACACGATTTCACATGGATTCTGTGACTCATTATAACATAGTATAATGAAACATTTGTTTTTTTGTCCTCTGCTATGATTTCTTTGCAATGTGCCTCTTTTCAATGTGCCTCAGTCCTGCATAGAAACATTCAACTTCAACCGTTTCTCCACAAATCATTTCATATTTTAAATTTCAAGATAATGTTTCATGTTGGGTCTTTTGTATATTATTAATAGTGACCTATCTGTATGTTTCCAAATGTACTTTCATCCATACAATAATATTCTGCATTATCCAGAATCACAGGGGAGCCAGAGCCTATTGTGGCAAGCAATGGGCACAAGGTAGGATATACCCTGGAGGGGATGCCAGTCCATCACAGGGCAGACACACAGATACAAACACAAATACACACACTCACACCAGGGCCAATTTTCCCATAAATTAACTAACTTACTAGTATGTCTTTGCACTGTGGGAGGAACATTCAAACTCCACACACAAAGAGCACCCCAGGATGAACCCAGAGGACATTCACTGCAAAGCAACAATGGTAACTACTGCACCAGTGTGCCTCCCATGTACTTTAATACTTTATTGATCTATTGTAATAAATCACTTTTCTACAGTTGAAGGCCTTTAGCCTTGACTTTCTTTCTTTTGCCCTGTCTAGTTCTGTCTCTGGATATGGATATGCAAAGCTGTCACTATCCACTTTTCTCTTATGTCCTTTTCATTGGATTACCTTTCTCTTTCTCACTGTATCGGCTGATGTTGCTGTTATCGCTGTAGAGAGGACCAGCAGTGGCGTGGGGCTTACAGCTGTGATACTGCGCATTCAGAGTGTTGATTGTTATATGGATCAGATGAAGCACTATTTTACTGACGTCCATGTCTCTGTAGGGGTACTGCCATTGAGAAGTAGAAAGACAGAATGAAAACATTTTATTACATTGAGAAAATCAATGACCACCCTCACTTTATCTGAGGCAAAGAGACCAACCAGGGCGAAAGTGGGGAGATTTTGACTGATCAAACTAATTGGATCTAACTAACTGCAATTTTTGCACAGGCCTTAATGACTATCTCCTTTTATGAATGCTGTTGGAAAGACTTCACTTCTTACCATCTTGTCAGGTTCTGGTGCTTAAAATAAAGCCTGCAGACACACTATCTCTCCAAAGCTAGATAGATACCTCACTTTGATCTTTAACTTCTTTTAGTTCCCCAGCACTCAAACTATTCTCCTGAAGTATTACTGGTTTGGTTTTGTCTGATACTGACAATGTGTTATACTATGTAATCTTCAGGTTCTTACTTATAGCCAGCAGCTATATCACCCTGCAACTCACATACTGTATGGCAATACACAGAAGCTAAACAGATGTGAACCTGGATGGGAGGCTTTCTGGGAAAAAGCTAAGGTTGCTGCTGGAAGAGGTGTTAGTGGACAAGTAGGGGCTGTGGGGGTCCAAATGGCCCATCCTAGTCTAAAACACTCTATACCATAAAAAAGGTGTCATCATTTGAATGTAAAACTGAGATGTTTCTCAAAAAGAATAGGGTTGTTAACCCGCTGTACCTATCATTACCTATCATGACCTAATAATACCTGTCTATGAATTGGCTTTATTACTCCATTCTCCTCCCCACTGATAGCTGATGTGTTGTGAATGTAGCGGAGTCCCCATTGACAATAAAGCATTTGGCGTGGACTGTCCACTAAATCTCTATATAATTGTAAACAATTATTATTATTATAAGATCATAATAAGGTTATCATAATAAGATTAAAGACCCAGCTTGTTCATATTGTGACTACTTAACACAAACGATTTCTTATTGATATGACTTTCAGTCTTAAATACAGAACCCTGCCTCTCTACCTCCCTCAGAAATCTCACCCCCCCCCCAAAAAAAAACTATGCCACTGCCAGTACTGTACACAGCTGTCCACACCTTGTAGAGAACCACAAGCAGGGCTTTCAGCCACATCTGTCGGATGTGGGGTTTGAGGGCCCAGAGGGAGCAGCGGGGAGGCTGCTGGAAGTAGTGGCGCAGCTGGGGACAGGTGCAGTACTTCAAGACCTGCACCACCAAGGGCAGGAGCTGCTTCCCCAGGCTGATGTTATAGTCCATCACCTGGAAAAGCCAACAGGTTAGTACTTCAGTTTCCCCGGGGCCCTCAATGAGCAACAACTGGAACAAGCATAACTGAAACTTACTGAAGTGCACAATAATTGCGCAGAGGTATCTGCTCATTGAACACTCAATGCCTTTTAACTTGTGAGAAAATAATACAGTGTCTAGAAATAAATTACAATTTCAATGGCAAGCTCATCTTTGTTCTCACTAGAGGTCAGAATTTAATGCTTGTCAAAGTTAGAGTTCAATTGCTTTGGATGGCATTAAAATGAAAGGTCATTTAATCACAAAATATGATGATGTAGGTTTGAATGAAACTACATCTGAACTGTATTTCTAACTCAAATAGATTCCAGGAAAAAACAATTTTATTGTTCAGAGGTAAATAAATAAAACCTTGAGCCATGAACCTCTATAACTTCTGAACCATTTATCAAATCAGGTTGAAATCTCTCTGTGATGAAGTGAGAGTAGGCACCATCTTGGCTAAGACTTGGCTCAACTGCATGGCCTTCAGCCAGCTGAGTAATTGGAAAGTGCTGCAGAGCAATTTGACTTTGCCTATCACAGACTTGGGATATGATATTTTTTAAGAATCAGAACATGATGTCCATATCATAATGAACCTTACAAACAGCACACAATCTTAATATTAATAAGGAAATGGAGCAGATAGTGTGAGCATTTAAAGATTTGTGACATATTGTAGTGCTTAGCTAAAGAAGGGTCACAAAGAAATTTTTCCAAACAAAATCAACTAAAGCATAATCGGATCATCTGTCCATTAATTGAATTACGGGATTAAAGATATCTGAAAAAAAGCTCTTAACAATTCACCTTTGTGTCCTACATTGAAGATACCATTTATATGCACATTTTTCCATAAGTGGAAACCATCTTCAAAATACTTTTTTTTCACACAAAAAAAGATTAATTTAGGATGAGTGCCAAATTCTGTTTTGAAAACAATAAGGTTTGACTTCGATACACTTTCTTTGCATGTAAATATCCAATAATTAGTTGACAGCTTGTAATCTGCAGTAAAGAAGAATTGATGGCAATCAAATACAATGAGCCCTTGCACATCAGATTCTTAAAGGCTTGGTGAAGCAGCACTACCCCTCACCTGGGCAATGCCAGCAATGAAGGCATTGAAGCAAGTGGAGGTCCTCATCTTCTGTGGTGCAATCATGAAGCAGCCCTCTTGCTGGTCATAGCCCAGCAGCACATACAGGTGCCTTTTTACAGTGTTGAAGGCCTTGGCACTGCTGATGTCTGCTTCAGCGCTGCTCTTGTCCTTTGCCATGAACTTCATCAGCACCATGATCAGCTGATGCACGGTCTGGTGGTCTATCCCAGCATCCTCTGGTAGTGGGTCCTTGATCATGGTGTCATCTTCGGGAGTGCTCTGGCCTAGGAGAGGGGCTAAACTGTCAGTGTACAGATCCAGTGAGCAGTTACAGGGGAGAACGTCAGTGATTACCTGCCATTCTTTAGGTCCTTACATACTGTAGATTTGGTCTGATCCACACTGAGGTGTAAACATTTAAAATGGTCTCTATTGTATTTATTGTATTGTTTTCTCTACAAAAGCACAAATGTCATCCCGCAGCATCTCCGTTTATTATAAAGGAAGTTTTTTTAAAAAGAAGTATTTAATATAATAGAAAATAATTCTTATAGGTATATGAATTGATTTGGATTTACCACCATACAGAAGCCAATTAACTTTCATCTCATATTAATTCTGTTTGAGGTAGGAAGTAAATACATATACTGTACATTTATTTTTTATTCAGATGTTACACTTAGAATAGAGAGGGGTAAGGGTTTAATATTATTTAACATTATTTAATAAATTATTTTAAATTGCTTGAACATGAATATTTCTCTCGATTATGGAAATTCATACAAACCCCCACCTCTTTAGTACATTTGGTGGATTTCGCAAAAACAAGGTAAGGTGGTGCAGGAGGCTGAGGCTTAAACCGAACTATGTGATACGAACATCACTTGCCAATGAACAATGAAGGAGTAATGTGAGACCCAGGCAAAAACAGAAGCAAGCAATCCTGGGTGTCAAAACATTGGCCAGACAAGGTCAAAGGTCAGGACAAAGAAGCAGGAATATTACCATAAATGGAAACCTTCCTAGTCTCACCCCGTTATCCACAGAATAACGGAATGAGACTAGGAAAAAATATAGCTGAAGAAATATAGCTTCAGCACAAATTCTGTTAAACAAGTAATGTATGTAAGCCACTTAAAACCTCTGTTCTGTAGCTATCATGTTGCAGTAGCTCCAAAGAACTGTAAAACTTTCAGGATTGGAAGAAGATAGCTGGGTAGTAAATACCCCAAGTAAATTCTGGGGGATGAATTTAAGGTGCCTCTACAACAGCCTGAGTAAATAAAGTTTTACAGGAAGAATTTCTCTATCCCTGTGTCAGTATATCTCTCTGTACACTGATGCACTACATACTGAATATGATTATTGTTTAAAAGTACAAGAAACTTGTCCTGCAGTTCATTATAAACTGAACTCACTAATTCACACAGTGTAAGAGCAGTTCTTTCATGTTGAACTTAAAATGTTACTCTAACATCTGTGTGCATCTTCCTTTCAGTTTCCTGACTCTTCCCCCTTTTAAGTACATCCAGGTATTCTAGATTTTTGCTTCATGGCCTCCCTCAATCCCCACAAAAACCATCAGTTTTCTTGCATTGAAACCAGAGTTAATTTGTTTATTTACCTGGCAGAACTTGTTCTATCATATCTCCCAGAGTTGGAGCTGACTGCTCATGCCTCGTAAGTCTTAGAGCTAAAAACCACACATGGAAAACACAATTTAGGAAATGTTCAGGGGTACCACAGGGACACATATACAAGTTTCAGTTGAGTTTTCCTACAGTCTTCCTAAAGTCTTTTGACATGTCTTGCAATGTTTACAATACAATGAGAGGCATCGGAAAATATGTTTCAAATCTGGTTGTCATATGAAGCAAATAAGAGTTATAGCAGAGTTTCCAATTTACCTTGCAATTGCAAATGTAGAACTGGCTAGTAGTAACACTCATTGGTGTCCTTGCAGCTTAAATAGTAATGGAGATACTGTATGATGGCTTTATCTAGAAATAACTGCTTAGTAGAACTGCAAAGATATTGTTGTAGTTCCACATAGTCTACATTTGAACCCAAACCTTCTGCACTAACCGTTGCTTTGGTATAGGTTAAAAAAAAACAACCAATAATCAAAGGGTTATTGACATTTGATCTTTTTTACATGTGTTGTTCTGTGTGTTTTACCAGAGGCATTAAAGCCAACTTTTCTGAAACATGGATATCTGAAACATGGATAGTGTTCCGTGGAGGAAAGTAAAAGAAAATTTTAAAAAATAGTTCTTAGACAATAAGTGATGAATTGATAAAAAAAAACACAAACAAGAGGAGGTGAAATTGGCACAGGTGAGTGACAGCCAGCAGGAGAGTGAGGCAAAAAAACTGACAGACAGGCAGAGGCAGCCACTCACGCAGCCTGTTGCTCAGGGTCTCAGGCAATGACAGTGTTCTTTTGGACTCCGAGGGGCCCTTCACGCTGTCCCTGAGGGAACGCACGCTCTTCTGCCGGTTCCGAGCAAAGCGTGCTCGCTTGATTTTCCACATAGCAGTATCACTGAGGTTCGCGACATTTGTCCGGACAGCTGTGATAGCTGAAAGGGAGTGACAGACAGCCACTATTAACAAATGAGTGCATATAAAAACAACTATTATCCTCCACTATTTGGGATGTACCTCCAAACTCAAAATTATGCTGTCCCCTTCTCAATAAGCAGTTATTACAGCAGGAGTTCTAAAGTCAGAACAAATGCTAGACTGCCTGAAATTACTGACCTTCAACAGGGAATGGATATACTGTATATGGCATATTTTAATGGGTGAATCATGAGTGCTAATAACATTTATGACCACTTCAGAATTAACAAGTGGGCAATGTTATTTAGAAACACAGGCCAAAACAGTATATTCCAAAATGCAGAACTACTGTAAGTGCTACCTACATTTTCAAAAGTGGTCAACAAAGGAGTTAAAACATTCAGCATGCAGTGTGTATAGTGCCTTTCTAGGGTGCAATGACTATCTAGTGTGTGCAGTAAGCCTACAAATCCAATACAGCTCTCTGGAGACCTTTGAGAGCAATAGTTGTAGTAGCGACATATTTGAAACTGTATTTACCATCAAAGGTGAAACCTCATTCTGTCATGCTTATGAAACAGAATGTGTAGTCCTTTTCTGATCCTTTATAATGTTTTTGGTGTTTTTTTTTAATTCAAAAACTGCACATAAGCATTTTTAGATGAAAATCGCCTGCATTATTAAGGTAGCATGAAACAAGATTGAAAATTGGACTTGGGTTTAGAATTTCAGTAAGCAAAATGTTGGAAAAATACTAGAGAACAAAGATTTTAATCTGCCTCACTGGAACATGCATTTGATTTTCTTAGAAATGTTTGAAGGTTAAGAGAAAAATAAATGAACATGCCAGGAATAATATTTCATCCACCATTTTTAGTTAAAAATAACTTAATCCATCTTTTCTGTTGAAAACTCTTGGCCTCGTAAAGTCATTACACAACAGGAATGGCTCTTCAGCATCAATGTTCTTCTATCACTTTTACTATTGTAACTTTTGGTAAAAGAAAATGTGTGTGTTTTCTTTTCCTATGAATTTCTTGAATATTTTTACTGTGTAATTATAAGTAGAACACGCTACCAACCATGACATGTCTAAAAATACATTCTCTTTATGTGTCAGAATGCTGTTTCCCAAGGATTTAAAGACTTAAATTAAAGACTTAAAAAGAACACATACTGGTGGGGAAAGGAAACTCTTTGTTGCAATCAAGATGAAGCTGGGCCTCGAGGGAGAGGGTGTCAAAACGGTTCACAAAAAACTCCCAGCTGAGGGCTGGGATGTCCTGCTTCAGGAAGTGGAGCAACAGAAGCTTGCTGAGAATTATGGGACGGTCTTTTATTACTGTGTCAAACTGAAAATCCAGGCAGAGGCACAGGCCCTACAAAGGGACAAACATAGAGAGATGAATTTAATAAAATGCCCAGGACAGCTAAGCTTCTTTTGTAACAAGCTCCTTTTCAGACCAAGTATCACAAAATTAATTAAGGAACTGAAATTGAAATAGGCCCCATAACAGACAATGCAGGAGAGACTGGAAGCCGAGTAGATCAGAAAGCAAAACCTTATCTAATGTAATTGGATTCATTAATTCTATCCTTTTTTGTGGCCAGTTTTTCAATGTTCTATTATGTTAACACATTGCTTGTGTGAGGATATTTCTACACCCCAAGCTTTTTTAAGAAAAAGGTGTTACATTAAATACTCTTGACTCTATTTGCCATGCCATATGTGACTTACACAACAGTATGGTCAGTATTTACAAAAGTAAATGATGTACGAAGGTACCAAATCCATCTCCAAATAATGCCCAAATAATCCCCAAAAGGGACCCTCAGTGCTACACTAGCTGGGGAGAGTTACACTTGCCTGTAATGCAGGCCTTTTGATGGTATCCAGTAGTAGTCTGGCCCGTGTTGCCACAGCAGGGTTGACATCTTCTACCGCTGCCAGGAAGCAGCAGAAGGAGTGGGCCAAGGAGTACTTGAGCAGGTGGTTTTTTGTCACAGATGCTATATCTATAAACCGACAGAGTACAGCTACTCTCTCCACTGAAACACAAAAGAAAAGAGAGGACAGTTATTGTTGGCCTGTCACACCGATTAAGTGCTGTAGCTCTCTCAGTCCTACATCATCCTCTCTATTTACAAACCGACACTGTTTATCTTAACTTTGAGGGCAATATGGAGGTGCAGTGATTAGCAATGCTAACTCGCAGCACTGGGGCCCTGGGTTTCATTCCTGGGGTGCTGTCTGCATGGAGTAAGTACAGTATGTTCTATGTGTGTTAATTGGCATCTATAAAATTGGCCCTAATGTGAGTGTGTATGTGTTTGTGCTTGTATGTGCCCTGCGGTAGACTAGTGTCTCATCCAAGATGCATCTTGCCATGTGCTCAATGTTTCCTGAAACAGGCTCTGGGCCACTGAGACCCTGAATTGGATAACTGAAAGTGATGTGATGATGTAATCTTTGAGAGACTTTGAATTCTTTTTAAATGTGTTTTTCTTTTACTTTTAATTTTCATACACTGTGGCTAAATTAAGTATTTCAAGAGACACAACTCTATGAAAATGTATGAATGACCAATGGCGTTTAATGCTGGCATTAAAAACAAGTCCAAAATGCCTGCTCTACACCTTAACACCAAAAGATGGCAGAATAACAAAAGGAAAGGCACATCCATCCTAACTGTAAAAAGAACAGATACAAAGGGAACAAAGGTTTATACTGTAAAAACAGCAAAAATAAACATGCCCAAAACATCAAGGCTGCATTTTATCCCTACAATGATTTCAGTGTCTAGAATAATTTAAATAAATAATTTAGGACAGATGAGGTCTCAAAACTTGCAGTCATTTAAGAAAAGGAGAGACAGTCACCATAATATGACAAAAGCACCAGGTTTGATAAGGCATAAGGCATTTAGTATTGTTTACTCCAAGGTATATCTGGATCCCTGGTGTATTGTACTGTATATGCTTGAACTCTAATGGGGTCCCCATGCTCCCACACCCTGGTCCAAGGTCACCAATTTGCTGAGCCAATAGCTGAGGCTGGATTAAAGACACTTCCTCTCGATCAGCACCGGTAACCATAGGAACTAAAGATAAGACAGGGAAATGCTGGCATTCAAGTAAATGTCTTAAAGCTCCACACTTTTGAAGTGAGATGACAGTATTTCTGTGAAGATGATGTTTCTGCTATCAGTTAGTACAATCCTGATATTTTCTCTAATAAACCAACAATAGACCAGAGAAAGAATACTGTACGGTCATGGATACAATCATTTTCAGAGTGTAAGTCATAGAATTTTAAAACTGAGAAAATGGCAAACAAGGTGGTTCACTTTTCTCATAATACTTTAAAAACTATCATATTTTTATTTTTCAGAGAGATAAAAATACTTAATGCAAGCATTAGAATTATAATTTTGATGATAATAGAAAAGAAGATTACATTGGGAACAAAGGCTACAAAAAAAACAAGGGGAAAAATGAAACAAAGGATTGGGTAATTAAATGCTTATACCTAAATGCTAGGAGTATAGATTACATAAACACATAAACACATTAGCTGGCAGTCATGATGTTTTTGGAATCACAGAAACATGGCAGAGAGGAATGTAACAGTAGTGGATACACTCTGTCTGTGAAAGATGGAAAACTTATAAGGGGGAAAGGTGTAGCACTATAGTACTATATATCAAAAAGAGAATTCAGGTTCAGAAATTTAAGATAGAGTCAGACTAATTGAAACCATTCCAAAGGTATGGTGTCAGGATTATGCTATACTGTATATAGACCTCCAGATGCTGATATTGATCATAATTGAACACTGTACAATTAAAATAAGGATTTAAAAAATGCAGAAAATAAAATGGTAGACATGGTTAATGATGGCTTTTTTACCCAGTGTGTCAAAGCACCTGCACAAGTTGTAGATACATTTTCTTTTCAAATAATTTAGAAAATGGAAGGCAAGCCGAGGTGAAAGAACCACTTGGAAACTGTTATGGGCACTCATAATATACCTTGAAGTACATTTTGAAAATGTTAGAGTTGTGTCCAAAGCAATAAAATTCCAAAAAGTAGTTTTTACAATAATGTGACACAGTTTAAGAGAAACACTATGGGATGGAATAGAAATAAAATGAGTTTAAAATGGGTGGCAATGTTTTACACAAAGTTTGTTCAAAACCCAAAACAAATTCAGAGAAAAGGGTAAGTAAGTAAAGAGCTAAAAACAATTGTTCAATAAATCAATTAGGAAAAACATAAGGGAAAAAATGCTTTAGAAAATTATTATAAAACAATGAATAAAGAATACGTCAAAAGGATAGAAGAAAGGCCTAGACAGAAGGAGCCTTTCTTATGTTCTAATTGAAAATGATTAAGATATTTTTACTTTTATATGAGCCTTCTGCTGTTCCTGTCCTGGCAGTATGCTCACCCATGAGCGGCTTTCAGTATCAGTGGAGTCCTCAGCCCATCCTTACCTGCTTCAAAGCGCAACTTCCAGTCTTTGCTGTTGAAGTTGCTGTCGATAATGCCCCAGAAGATGTCTGCTCCATGAGGGAGGGAGAGGGCATGGAGGAGCTGGGGAACTGCCAAGGAAGCCAGCTGGCAGAACTCAGACTTCAGCACCCGCCAGAGACTGGAAAATCACAAACAATAGGAATTCTTTTCTGCCGCATTGTTGTACACCCCCGCTTCACACTGGGGGACCAATACCAGAAATATTTTGCTATGGTGCTTGGCTTCAAGTAATTGGTAAAGAAGTCACTCAACACTGTGGTATTTAAAATCTTTACATCTAAAAAACTTCATGATATCAGAAAAGTAATCTTATTCGGATACTCTTATCGTGCAGCAATTGTGTTTTAACTGCTTTATCCTAAGATGTTTACACTTTGTATGGACCATAATACTCACGGGGAGAACTAGAGGGGAAGAGCCAGGCCAACGAAAAAGGAAATGGCTCATTTACTAAATGACTATTTCACTCAGGAGGTCACTGAGTGATACCATGCTAATAGTATCACTCAGCATAACTGAGCAGATGCAGAAGTGTCTCAGGTACTACAAGCACTGAAGATCAATAAATTCCTATGCCAAATGGTATTCTTCTAATTTGTTCTCAAGGAAACAAGAGTTATTCAGAAGACTTTGAAAGAATTCTTATAACAGTCACTTAAGACAGGGGTAGTACCAAGAGACTGCAGAATTACTCATTACTATGGACTGTGCAAAAAAGTAACATCACATGAGAGGAGAAAAACTGCAAAAGTACAGTAGAAGTCTTTCCACAAAAACTCAAGAAAAAAATAAGAAATTGAAAGCACTTGTTGGTTCTTTCTTCAGTTGTCAGCCCCTGAGGCTGCCTTAGTAACATTTAATCTTTTAGTAACGTTTATTACTTTTCTTCGATGTCAGCCCTTCAGTCTGGCTCTCTGAGTGCTGTCTCTCTGGCTCGTTTGCCTTAATTCTCTCATCAGTGGGGCTCTCCCGAAGAGTCTGTTCTCGCCCTTTGGCTGTTACCTCCACACCTGCACACCCAATCAATTTATGCAGAGAGGATCAAAGCTGTCAGCTATTACTGCAGTAACTACTGAGAGCCACATTTTCTAAGATGATCATTAGCTGATGGCTTGTCACACAAATGTAGTACCCATCTGTAGTGGCTCCTCCTTATTGTGTAAGCATAGTGTGGAGGACCAATGTACATAAACATCCATGTTTAGTGAGGGTTGGGAAAATCAGGCTGAGGCAAGACCAACACTGATGTTTTTACCCTCCCAACCCTAATGAGGTCCATACTGATCTTTCCATTTCCCTTTTTCACTGATGGCCTATTCTAACTGGCTGATTCTGTTTGGCCAGGATCATATATCAAACGCAAGATATCACTGACTACTGACACAACAGCAGTCAATAAGTTTCAATAAGTTAATTTATTGTTCTCATCGTATTTTCTGTTTCACCATAGCATTATCTCAATTTGAGATGTTACTGGTCTATTCTGAACTCAGAGTAGAGATCATCCATTGTGTCATCCTCTTTATTGAGAGACATCAGCTTGCCGACAGCTGACAACAGTTTCGTCCATAAACTAGTGAACAATGCAAGCGCTTTATTTAGATCCCTCCTAGTCTCTAGGACTGTTCTAACACCATCTTCTAGCATCTTAACCCAGTTTAACACTCCAGATTCCACTTCTCTGCTTCACCATCCACAAACAAGGTGAGAAAACTGAATCAAGTAATTAAAGACCAGTACGTCCGACTTTTATTATGTAAAATTTAATGGTATAAATTATTAGGTCTAAATCAGAGAACAACCTATATGTAAAAAATATCCTAGCAAATAGTCAACATAGATTTAGATTAGAAAATGTAAGTCCTGCCTATGATCTTAAGTTGTTAAGAGTTACAGTACATAAACAAACACAGAATATGAAGTGGTGTATTTAGATTTTGATAAAGTTTCTCATGAAAGTTTAATTCTCAAATTAGTCATTCATGAAATGTGAAAATATAATCTGATTTCTTCAGATAAGGGCAGAAGCCTTAAATTAGAGTAATTTAATTAGCGGTGTACCACAGGAATCTGCGCTAGGACCACTTCATAATTTATATAAATGATGTAGAGTTATAGTTGCTAAACAATTTATGTCTGCAGATGATATCAAATTAAAAAGATAAGCAAACACTGTAGAAGCAGCAAATGAAATTCTAAAAGATTTAGATAAAAGATTGTGCAAATGGTTTGCAGATAATGCAGATAAAGATAAGGTATCATTATTATATAACAATCATAATTTTTAAGGTAGAAAAGTGAAAAAACAAACTAGAATATAAACACAAAATAGGAGTTAGAAGAAGCTACTGAAAAACCTAATTTATCTATGTTAGCATCATTTATTTTTCTGGAAAATGTGGGAAAGCCATTAAAAGGCAAAATGTTAGGATATGTAGTGAATAATTTAGAACTTAAAACAAAGGACATTAGATTTGTATAATATAATAGTAAAGCCTCATTTAGAAAAGATGTTTTTTCCAAATTATGACCTAAGAGGATTGTACATCATAAGTGCACATTCCAGAAAATTGCTGACTTTCTCTGGCATTATGTTAGCACAATCACTTTTTTTCCTACCTCGGAATTAACATCTTATCCTGAATGTAGGCCAGAAACTGAGGGTAGTCTTTCCGAGCAATGTATAAACACTCTCCATGAAGACAAAGGATTTTCAAGCAGTTCAACATGTTGAAGAGAATATCTGGTTCTTCAAATTTAGGCATTTCCTGTGAGATAAACAATAGAGAAGGTCAACAAAAAGCAATTTGTTGAGAAAGAATGAAATGTCAATACACTGACAATCATGGTAATTGAAAAAAAATAGAACAAAGTGTGAATATGTGATGTCACAAGGCTGTACTGGTAGTGTGCTCCTTCTGTTCATACTATAGGGAGACAAATACATACTGTAGACAGTAGCCACAAATCTGTCTCCATTTGTGAATATGAAAGGTTAGCCCCTTGAAAACAATATCCAAATTCTCAGAAGGAAATACCAGAGAGAACAAATCAAAGAAAACATTACCTGCAGTATTGTGTAAATAAGCTTTAAGGTAACTGGCAGTTGTTGGTAAGAGAACTTCTTGTCAGCGTTGTTCTTCATGGCTATGGAACATGTATGAAAAGGAAAATTAATACGTTGAAAAAATAACACACTGATATTCTGTTCAACAGCAACTTGTAGTCCGTTTCTCTGAAAGGTTCTGATGTGCTACATGCAACTACAGTATGTCCCTTGGTCTATCTGTCAACTACTTCTCTTGGCAGAAAGTCCTCTAGCATAAATTGCCTGTGCCATGTGAAGTCAGAAGGAGACTTACTGTACATTAGTAAAAATCTGCTATGCCGCGATCTGGTAATGGTTGTGAAGCCAATAGATCATTTGCAGGCAATTTGCTAATTCACTACTTTTAAACATATTTTCATGGGTAAAAAAATGTTGGTTGTTGACCATATTCTTAAAGATTTAGGGATTCATTGTATATTATTACATTATACTGTATATGCATAATCCTTCAGTCCTCTGGGTCCAAACCCATATTTACTTTGTCTCATTAGGTTAGAAACAGTACCTAGAAGGAGTATCTATTAAAAGCTTAATTTTATCAATTTAATGCTACACCAGAAGCTCTGAAACTTTGATGTTGATGAGATTTTTAAAGAGAAAATTTGGACCTGGAAGATTCCTAAGGAAATAAGTTGGGACCTTCTGTACTTTAGAATTTGTGGATGTACTGTATAGTTGGGTGTTGGGCAAATATTTTTTATTTTTATCTGGGTATCTTTCTCAAGACACAGTTAGAGTAGAAGAGGTACTGCAAAACTAGCTGCATAGAGGCATAGCTCACACCCCCAACGGTGAGTCCACAGATCATACACAGTGAAGACTGAAGTCAACGAAGCTGTGCCTGAAAAGGTCACAAGTTATTTATATTTTGAATCCTTCAGAACAAATTAGTGTCACCTAACAAAAAGAATAAACAACAGTAAAAACTGTATAGAGTTCTTTCTGAAGATTAAATACACTCTTCAGAGTTATCTTGCGCCTAATGAAGAAAGTCTTTTGCCAAAGCATGATTCCAGTGCTGATGTATAGATGTGCATCCAAGATTCTAATGCAGGTATGATTCATAAAATACAAGAGAAGGCAGGAAAATTAAATTAAGTAGTTTGTTGGAGCAGCATGTTTGTGAAGAACCAAAGATAGGGACCTTCTAATATTCTCATTCCAGCAGTGGACTGAAAAGGGCTAATAACCATAATGATCAATGGGAAGCAAAATTATCTTCAAGTATCTATATTTAAAGAATAATCCTAATCCTTGTATTAAAAAGACAGTATAATAAGAATGTCATTTACAAAATAACATGGGGTCATTAACATTTACATTAATATACAGTATAATGGCTAAAGCACCTTCCTTGTGTATATTCCTTGTTGCCATGGATACATACGGGGGTAGTCAGGAGAGTCATTCTTGTTGCCAGGATTGTCTCCCTGCCTGCCAACCGGATTGTCCTCCTCCTCCATCTCTGTGCCAATGGTAAACTCTGGTCGAGGGAAGATTAAGCTTTCCTCCAGGCTGTCTGTTGGCTCCTGCATGGTGGCCATGAGAAACACAAGAGCTTCACCATTCCTAAAGATCATTTTTCCTTGACTTTTTTAAATTTGGAATCATATTTTTTTAAATCCTCTTCAAATTTGTGAAATTGTCAATTATTAATTATCCCAGTTCACCAGCACAATGCTTGCAGCAAGAAAGCAGAGACTAGACTATAGGCACACATGCTCCAAACCTTAACCCTTTAGAGTTACCCACTGAGCTTACCGACTACCTCAGTCTTTTACGTCTTTTACTACCTTTAGTCTTTTAAAGCAGATTAAAATGATTTATCTGCTATTAAATATTTTGGTAACATCTACAAAGTCCACTTCAGGCATTTTACTGCATGAACCCAAATAAAATGTATTATGTCCTAGCCTCCAGCAATTGCACACTGAGTGATATTGTGAAAGAGATTTATATTATTGGAGAAAAACTGGAAACCAGCTAACTTGGATTAAATTTACATCACCCTTTAAAATGTGATTTCACTTTTCTGAGAAAAAGGCAGTAATATTTCTTTGTAGCCTATTTGCTGTTTTTTTTTTTAAAATGACCAAAGTCAGTTTCCACAAAGTATATGTATTTCTGAACCAAAGTACGGGGTTCTAAAAAAGTGTAATTGTAAGCTTAAAGAAATAGATAAAAGAAGAAAGCTAAACAGGTGAAAGTATCAGCTTGTTTATAAGCCCTTTCTTCACCCACCACCAGCCGAATCTCCTCCTTGGGCGCCAGTCTTTCCAGAAGCTCGCAGCCCAGCTGGTAGCAGAGGATGCTGGACTGGCACAGGTTGCACTCCAGGGCCTTCTCGTCCTTCTGGCAGGTGTGGGACCCCCCCCACGGCGCCTGGAACACGTTGTTGACGATGCTGATGATGTCTTTCGACAAGCTGTTCTCGAGACCCAGGGTCACACCGTCATCTTGCAGCTCCATCTGTCGGCCATAGTTAATTAGTTCAGTTTCTCACCAGTGGAAAGAACTGATTAAATCACATGCTTGTTTTTTGTGTGTTTAGTTGATTTTATAGAATATATATATTTTTTTAATTACTCTCTTTCAAGAAGGGTCCAACAGCACTCATCAAGTAGGAAATTAAAGGATTTTAGATTTTTATTGAGGCTTCAATGTAGAATTTGTAGAGCTGGAAAAGAAGGCAAAATATTCTGTTTTTTATATATTGTCAGTTTCTTACTAACAAAATTTCTGCAAGTGAAAATGAGGCTTGCTTCCAACACAACGCTACAATACTATTCCGTTGCACAACAACAAACTCATTGTCACGATCGTAAACCCCTCCTCTTAAGGACGCTCCAGCCCTACCTCGTTTATATTCATCTCCAACACCTGCCTCCGGTTCCAGCCCCCTGTCTTATATAAACCAGACGTTCCTGCTTATCGGGGCTCGGCTTTGAAACATGGACACCCGGAAGCCCGCCTACCCGCGAGTCCAGGAGCGACTCGACGGCATCGGCTTCACAACGGCGTCCTGACCATCTGGATCCAGGATCAGGGAGCGTCTTTTCCCGTGACCCCCTTTTTATTCCTCCGTCCCTCCGCCGGATCCCGCTCCGGTTTTTAACTCTTCTGTGTGTCTGTCAGGATGGATTACCCGGCTTTGGACTTTTTGCTTCACTCATGGATTTGCATCGGACTCCCTCGGACTGTTTGCCTCGGCCACACCTCCCCGAACACTAGCGCACCATGGACACGCCCCCCTGTTTTCCTTCCAGCCCCAAGCATGCCTCTTTCCCCGTGTTTTCTTCCCTCCAGATTGTGTTGTCTGCATAGGGCCCTGAAAGAACTGTTCGTGACACTCATGTTGTTCAACACACTGGAACAACATAAAATGACTTGCCGGTGTATTATTCTGTATATGGAGACGAGTTCAGTGTGTGATGGTCATCTTGCAAGCACCAAACATGACTCACTTGCTTGAGGATGAGGTCGAACATGAGGATGAAGCAGCCAAGGTTCATGTCATCGTCTTCGCAATCCATGTCAAGAGTCCGGTGGCCAGAGGCAGGGCCAAAGTTCTTGAAGGGGCTCCGGAAGGGGCTACAGCGCAGGGGGCTTCGGAAGGGACTCCGGAAGGGGCTGGGGAAAGGGCTCAGGGTGTGGTGCTGCCCGCGTCTCCCAGGATCAGACACCACACTCACCTGCACGGGGGTAGAGGGGATGTACAGGGGGTGGTTTGTTTTTTTGCTCTGCTGTGCAATTTAATCTATGCATCACAGATCAGAGAAAAAGCAGAAGAAAAAAGATAAACTGTTCTGGACTACTTTATACAGCCCATTTCTTTGATCCAACTAGAACATTGGTTTTCTAAACCTATAATTCTTTATTGTGCGTATAAAACATTAAACAAGCCCCATTTTTAAGAAGACATGTTCCTAACGTCCTTCAGAAAATCTGTTCTGGTTTTCTTTTCAGTGAAGCTCCCCATTACCTTTTGACACTTAAGTTTTCCTCTTCAGACCTACTGGTGCTTGTTACTTAAATTAATGTATAATGAGTTTTTATTTTAGGAGGCCCATTTTTAAGAGATCACATTCAATAAGAACTCCCAATTGAAAATGAAAGTAAAGTGTAGAACAGCATATAATTATATATACTATAACATTATTATGAATCATGCTACAGTTAATTGAATCATAAGCACAATTGCAGGTCTAAGGTCAGTAGCAAACACGATTATAGTAGATGCACTGTTGCTTGACTTACACACTACTAAACTTAGGATGAAAAGTTTCTCTGTGTTTATGGGAATTTTTGTGGACAGCCTTTGAAAGTCCCCCTGTTGAACAGAAACAATCATAACACATAAAACACAACGATCCCCTAAGAAAAGAGTTGAAGACACCTGTAGTTGCGTGTCACACAAAGTAAATGAATGTACTGTAGATCTAAAATCCATGATCAAGTTAGTTGGATGAAAAATCTATGCTGAGAGGGGGTCTAAAGCTCTAATAACAAGTAAAAACAACCACAATAATCATTCCTACCATTACTTTGCAATATTTTTATTTTGCCTAGAGACACTGAAGTTTGGGGAAATTTGAGAAATCGTTAAACGACTAAGTATCTCAGAGCTACTCTGTCTTCTCTGGTTAGAAATATTTTAAATTCTTACCCTCCGTGCCCCAAGATTTCCTGCCAAGTCATTGGCTCGTGCTTTTCTCTGATTGGCTAATTCTTTTACAGAATTGACCCCATCAGAGAACATACCGATGAGCAGCTGCAGTGGTACCACAATGTCCAGCTCAGAGAGCACCTGCACAAAAGACAAAATGCAATTAATAAAATGTGATAAGCGTCAGCCTTTTCTATTAGTATCTGTATTGTGTGTACCCTGCTGTCATCAAGAAATTGAACATGGATTAACGTTTCCTCCCTAAAATGAATAGGCAACACAGATTAACTGGAAAGGGTACATAAAAAACCATTGATCATATTAAATTGTTCCATACTAGTTATTCAGCTCAATAATTTGTTCCTATCTTTATAGTTTATCTTTATATCTTAGTTGTTTTAACTGGCATGGGCGAAAACCTTTTTCTTTTGGAATTCCAAATTGGATTCACCAGCTGTTAATGAGCTCGGCTGTTTTTTTCTACTCGTGTGCTAGCACAAGCTAGCACCATCTGCTTTCCGTACTGCAAGCCCCACAATCTCTACAGTAGATTTAGCATCAAAGTGATCTGGCTTGCAATCACGATGCTTACAAGCACACGGGCGCTCAGTCTGCCCCAGGGCTCTAAGGTCTGTGTTACACGGCATGCAAGGATAGCCTAGCTCACTGAAATCCACCCCACGCTGCAGCACTGACTGTGTGGTGTCTCTTGAAATGTCACTCACAGTGTACTAAAAACATAAGCTAAGATCACATCAGCCGTGACAGGGATAAAGGGTTCATTGTGTCCTCCAGGCCAGGAGTTTTACCACTTAGCATCCTCTGATACTCTCACATTATAGGACTTCAGATCTGTACTCACATGCAGCCATAGCAAAGCCTGCTCCTGAACAGATGCTGGATACCCAGAGAACCGGCAGCTGATGAAACCAAACATCTCCTCCATGGAAAATGGCAAGGGGCATAGTTCTATATCAAACATTTTGCTGCAACAATACAAATAGATGAGGACTGTAAATTCATCAGAAATGTCATCATAGACAACAATGACACTGCATAACACAGCTTATTGTGTCTGTGGCAAAAAAGGAGCAAATATTATCTTCTTTCTGAAAGGCTCAGCTGGTAAAAATAGTTTGGTAAGCAAACTATTTTTTTGAAGATTCACACATTTTGTTGTATTTTTCACTGCTTACACCAAGGCATTCTTTCAGTGCAAAAAATACAGCAATAAAGCTTTGGCCATTTAATGAAATTTACATAAATAACGTGTTTATCTGAACCAAACATGCAAGTGCTTAGCAATTTAAAACAGAAATCCATTCTTTCAAAAACAATTACACGGTCATTGTGCATTAAGACTTGCAAATTAAATAAAAGCCTTTGAAAAGTCTCTTCCTCTGTGACTAAATTAATTGATTCACATGACAGTATAATTTTAGGATTAATACAAACATAGGTAATTAGCTGTCACTTTTGTTGTCTACAATGACATAAAAGCAGACTCAAAATGTGACCATTTTAATACATTATTCCGTAGGCAGCAGAAATATGAGTGGTAGGTACAGTATGGAAAGTATGGAAACTGCAGTATTTTCCTTGTTATAATACTTTACTGTGATGGTATTAAGTTCTGCTACATTGTACTCTGTTTTCAACGGGGCCCAATATAATAAACAACAACTGTGTTGTCAGGTTATTAGGAGGTGCCTGATAAATAGTGTATGAGTAGTTTGACCAAGCTATAATTTAAACACAGTAAAGGCAGGATCTGCTATTGCGTGAGTGGGTGCTCTAGAATCATGAAATTCATAAACACATGGTGAGTAGGAGTGGGAAAGATTAAGGCTTAACCTCCTTCGGAACCTTTGTTAAAACTCCATTCAATAGAATTCAAACAATATACTGTATACTGTATATGGGTGCATCTCAAGAAGCAATGGTGACCTGTCAGTCTTACCTGAGCACCTCTCTGAATTCCTTTAGCTGGCTGTCTGGCACCTCTGTCCTGATGGCTTCCAGCCACTCTGGCATGATGCACTCCCAGAGAGGCTGGCTGATGACATTATAGGGGATCAGACACAGGATGCGATTCAGGCCTTCCTTCAGCTGCATCACTGTGCTGCAGGACTTGTCCCAGTAACCCCCCACCTGAAAGAAGATTACACCTGGCACTGAGAGCTCACAATGTTTCTTCAGGTATTACAAAGACAAAAAAAAAACATTTTCCTTCTGGGCTATAAATATCTAAAGATATTTATATCAAACTAACTTTGTTTAGATAGGATAGTAAATTACTCACTACAAAAAAAACAATTTTATCAATCTGAATTATTACAGGAATAGTTTCAGGATTACGTTTTCTGTATTCTTTATTAAACAGTTAGGATTTTTAAGTCAAATACAAATTAAAAGCTAAAAAGTGTTGTACGGAGTGCTTTTTGTGTGCTTACAGTATATCAGAACCGTATTTTTGTATTTTAATACATTTTCTCCTCCCCATTAATAAAAAAATCTTAATATACACTTTCTTCTGCTAAGATGGTTCTATATCATACACACAAATATATATAAGAAACCAATATTTCCTTTGGTGATCTTCATCATTTTCTAGCTGTTGTTAAAGCTTAGATGAAACAGTCACTGTGTCAGCCTGTTGGTCACCCACTTATTTGCCTTTCATGTTTTCTGAGTAAAGTATTCAAGCCCTCCCCCTACCCCGCTCTCCCTCCGAACTTACTCGAGCGAATTCCACAGGCTTGGGAAGCAGGCACATAACCATGACGTCGAAGCGCACATCGCACACTGTCTTCAGCCACTTCGTTACGAACTGAGGCTTGAGTTTCTCCACCAGGCTGCCCACCTCATCATCCATCATGTAGGCCGTGGAGTGGAACCATTGGAACACCATGCTGACCAGGCGGGCCAGGCTCTCCGTAGGGGTGTTTTCACTGGGTGTGCACAGGCTCACCTGTAGCACCAGGCATGTACCAATGCACAAAGCAACAGTTTATCACCAGACTTCCAAGCCTGGCAAAGTAATGCTGCAATACAGTACGTTTATTCATGGCACGTCTTGGGTGGTTAATTTTCTTAACTATTTCGGAAAGGTTGTCATAGTTTGTTTTGCAATTCTCCAAGATGAACGTAGTTTGTATTCATTTATAAGCTAGGGCACTTTAAATGCAAATAGCGCTGTGTATGAAAAGGTCAGACTTGCACCATCACACTGGTATGAACAATATTGTACCACAGATTAATGCTGTATTTCTCTGAAAGGCCTGGGGTCTGTATTCATAAATCTAAATCTATTAAATCTAAATCTTATCTTTCATGCCATGATTAAAAACCTTTCCAGACCAGCACTGAAACCTGTCCTAGGCACACCACAGTTATCAAATCAATGTTCCATTAGTCCCCTACATTGTAAATGGAAAAGCGGACCATTTTGTCTACAGTTTATTAAGTTACCTGAACCTCAGATCTACCCTGCATTTTGGAATAAGACACATGGCTGTCTGCTATGCTGCATGTCTTGATTATTTCAGGATCATGAGCATCAGCGTTATCCAAATTCACAAAGCGAGACTGGCGACTTTTTGAAAATTGCAAGATAAAACATTTTGTCTTCTGTTTTTACTATTTGCAGGAATACAGTACATTTAGGAAATTCAGGGCAGTTATAGTGCTTTGAACTGTAAGAAGGCTCTGCCACGCACGTAATTGAGCTCAGCTTTTTTAGAAAGTGTCTTCAATTATCATACGTTTAAGGCTTGTAGGAATTCTTAAGATTTAAAGATGCATCAATTTAAATGTATATACTGTAGATACTGTATATAGTGCATATACAGTACTGTACCTCTATAGATGTTCTGCTTAAACTGATCTCATTGACTATTACTGTACTTCAAAAATTGTTTTTCTTATGATAAGCTTGAAATTCTCTTGATCCCTTTCTAAGAAAAGACAATAGAAGGATATTAATCTGCTGTTGTACCAAACTTACTTTGGACCAAGACCGTGCACAGTTAAACTTCTGTTTAACCTGATGTAGACTTGTGTCACTAATAGCTGGTTTGAAGTTGGATTTAACATGGGTTGTGTGAAAACCTGCAAAGTAGGCAGGTTTTCAAAGGGTCAAAGCAATCCCAGTTAAGTCCTAACATAACTTTTTTGAGCCATAAGTGTTACTATGTAAAATACCCAGACCACACAGGCCACTATTTGTGTACTCTGTATTACACACGTCTTCAGGTTGTCACCACAGTGAGCACTGAATAAATGAACAAATTAACTTTAGGCTGCATGCAAGGTTCTCACCAAAAACCAGATGCCAAATTGGCTAAGTAGTCGCTGGTCGTGCTGGTCATCATCCTTGTTGTCAAAGTCGATATTATCCAGAGAGTGATGGGAGGAGGACAGGCCCATCTGTCTGCGCCGATTCATCTCATACTCACGCAGCTCTGCATGGAACTCTGCCTCCTTCAGCAGGCTGCCACAAATAGAAATGTACAGCACAATGTACAGGGCGTTCAGGGCAGATAAATCTGTCTACATCACACAAAAAAGCAAACATTTTCCATCACTGCAAGGTAAGGGAAATCCTGGCTGCCTAATATTCTCAAGCATTCCCATCCTTTATCTTAATATTATCCAGTTTTAACCAGTTATTGTTTGTGGAATAAATAAAATTGCCTTAATTAAAAAGTGTTACTGTGGTGTAATTAGATTTGAAGCTATGAAAAGAAAGGCCTCAGGAAGCATTATACATATGATACAGCATAGGAAAAAGGCTAATCTAACATTTAAAACCAAATACTGTATTCCCATGTAGGAAATTCAAATACCATAAAATAAAAGTTGGAGAGGAGACTGTTCAGCCCAGCTTTCCCATCTGTTTGACAGCAACTAAATAACCGCTGGAATAATAGAAAGTTTTTCAAAAGTTGAAAAAGTGGTTTTCTGCCCTTTAAAGTCAATTACCAGCAAAATCAATTTCAATCTATTATTATTTTTTAATTATTTGGAACATGATCTTGTGGTTTAAAGTGCAGATGCCAAACCATGAGTCAACATTGATACTGTATGAGTCATGCTTTAAGCCTCAGGAAAAGAGCTGTTTCTTGACTGTTGTGTTAATTGGGAAGTCAAGAGAAAGTTAAAAGAAACAGAATAGGGAATTTCTGCACTTCTGCAGTGCTCTGCTGAAGCACCAAAACAGCTAAACTGCAAAAATGTGCAGTGCAGGAAACACAGGAGAAAGGAGAGCTGTTACATACTGTATACATTTCCGGTGCAGTATCAGTGGCTATTTTGTCTGGAAATATAATTCATCCTCTAGAGGCAAATAGAACTAGAAAAAGTACACCAATGCTGTAGATTCAGGATCTGGCTGCTGGAAGGCATACTGTACTGCCCTCTCAACTAGTCTTGAAGATGACACGCAGCAGAAACTGAAACCTGTAGGAAACATTCCTACAAAAATGTGTAATACAGCATACTCTACAGAGTGCATTGGGAGTTGTAATATTATTATAATTCATTAATCTAAAAAATCTACTGTACATGGTTAAAAAACTTGAAAACATACATGTCAAAAATAAAACATGTATTACAATCTTCTTTTACACTGAAGCCTTGACCGGAGCACTGGAAATTATTAAAATGTGATGTGGTTATATCAGTTATTGTCTTTTTTAAGTAAATGACTTCAGAGAGGCTGTCATCAGACTTACGGTAGATGTGACTTCACCATCTACTGTAGGCGCGTCACTGTGAATATGATGAAAATATCAGTCTGCTTTATGCTGGTTTTATTTTTCTTTAAACAAATCATACAAAAAATAGACTGTTCCTGCAAATACAGCTACCTCAGGTTTATGAGCACACCAAGTGAACTAAAGAATTAGGAAGGCAGTACTGGGGGTTAATGGGAACTGCAATATGGCTGCCCTGATAACGGGCTTGAAGATACACAGCTGCTGGCTCTAACTCTGCTCAGAGAGGGGATCTTTGTCGATTCACATCTCGCCCCTACCTGATGACTGCTTCCACAGTGCACACCAGCTCCTCCGCTCCACACTCGCGGGTATTGATGGGGGGAGGGGATGTCTGGTAGAGGTGGGTCTCCGCCGAGGCTCCCACTTCGCTGCTGTGGTGGTTGACATGGCAACGCTTGCAGTAGCGGACAGGTCTGTTGCCATGGCGCCCGCAGCAGCCGGCTGAGAAGCAGGTGACGACTGCCCTTCTGACGTGTGAGCTGCAGTTCTGTTGAGGGGAACAAGAGTGATACAGAGACACCATGATCTGGATTTTCAAGGAGACTGAAATAATTGAACAGATTTACTGAACTGTGCATTAAGAGCAAGCCTTACTCCAATGTTTTCTGATGAAATTCAAAGAAATGAAAGCTTTAGTATTACTGTAGTAATAACAATGCTAATCAACAAAGTACAAAAATATAAAGTGCCAAGGGATTTTAACATGGAAATGTTATTTGAACCAAGTATTGCAACAGGTTTAGGTTTCGTGTACAGCTTATTTGTCATACCCTTATGATTTACGCCATTCAAAAATTAAAAAGACTTTATAAAAATATAAGGAATGCATTGTGTACCATATGCAGTATGTGCATGTTTCAGTCAGGGATATGGTTTTCATTCATGTCTGAAATAATCTTTGTTATACTTTAAAATTGGGTAAATAATGAGTCAAATATTAAAAAAAAATAATAAATGTAATTCTGTTTTTCATGAGCAAAAAACAAGACTTTTAATTGCAAACTTACATTTGTGACTGAAAATGAATTTATCTCTTTTTATCAACTTAGTTTAATAAATATTATTGAGTCATTTTATTTTTTAAAATCTTCCCGTATCTAAGGAAAAAAAATACTTTTAAATTTAAAATGAAATGTAAAATAATCAAAACACAATATTATATATATTATTTTCTAAGCTCACTTATTTCATTAGATCATAGTTTTATTTTTTTCCCCTTTGTTCTTATGATTTCATTGACATACAGTGTATATTGCAGGTCAGCTCTCCTGGAAATATACCAGGAGTTCCCATATCTACTGCCAGTTAAAGTGCAGTTATCTACTTTTGTAGCTCATCAGGTGGGAAATTGCTTTCAATATTAAATTTGCTATCAACTATTTCTTGGAGGTAAAAAAATAAAAAATCATAGCTCAGAATGTAGCTTAAAAATCTTGTGAAACAAATTTAAAAAACAGTAACAATTTCAAACTTCACATTTAAAAATAATACATTCTAAAATAAAGGACCTCACTGATAATGCCCCAGAGCAAGCAATTTTCATATGATCACTTAATCACTGATGGCCTGTGACTATTAGCTCTAGTACAGTGGGCATTGTTATGAAAGTGCAGAACAATCCTCAGTCGAAACGACATTCTCTAAAAATAAAACCAATAGACATGGGCACATATTTAATCTCTTTAGGCTTTGAAAGCCTGGACCATTTAGACAACGCATTATGGTCATCACATTATCATTTTGTTGCCAATGACATTAACAACAGCTCATCAGATCAACACATAATTTTTCCTCAAATGCTCAGCTTAGAAAAGCTTTTTTTATGCATTTAAGAGGAAGTCATGTTGATGTTTGGTTTCCTACATAAACCTTGCATGATTCCTGCCAAAAAAAACTGCTAGATTCTTAAGGGCATAAGAAAATAGGAAACAAGGATACAAGACAATAGAGGTGAATAAAAGTAACTACATGTTTAATGATTCAAGAATTCAATGGAGCTGTTTTTAAAGGAATCCTACAATGTTGGCTTCAACATCAAGTCCAAGGAGTTATTCCAGAACTCTGTGAAAAAAAAGAATCTCCTGTTTCTTGTCCTGAACACTCTTCAGTACCATTTGTCTCTTTACATACTTGTATCATTATGTCAGTGCAGAAATGAAGCCCGGCAGAACTGAGACAAAATAGAGAAAAACTTTGTTCGATTCCTGAAAGTAGTGTGGCCATCACAGCTCCCTTATGAACCTTTTCTTCATCTTCAGAAGGTATCCTGTAAGGTCTTTTAGACTAAAGCCCACCCTATTAAAAGATTAAGGAAACTAAATCTTTTTAGCCTGCTCAGAAAAGATCACAATTTTCAGATTCTTGAGAGGCTTTTACAAAGTCAACGCAGGGGACATTTTCAAAATCAGTAATGATTCAAAGACCAAAGGGCACACATGGAAATTAAAAGAATGTCCAAAAGAAAAAGATAAATTTTTGTTTTCCCAGAGGGAGTAGAGATCGTGAGCACACTCCCTTGGTGTGATGGAATTCTTGGATCATTAGGTTTAGGCTTGAGCAGGAGCAGCTGAATGGTTTTTGCACCTTCTTGATCTTTCTCAGCTTCGTGTTACTTAACTTATTTTAAAAGAAAAAAGTAATGTCCCATTTTACTACCAAGCAATTATGCAGTTACCACCACATTTGTGAGATTTTAATATTAAAACTAGAGGTTTCATAAATTATAATTAGGATGGCCTTTTCATCACAGAAATTCTGAAAAATCTGAATCTTGTTGGTTTAGTGTGGAAAAAAAATCTGCTTATTTTAAAATCAATTAAAAGCAAATAGATATTTTGTTGCAGTCAAGGACATATAAAAGTCAGCACACCAGGAGAGGCAATTTGGCCCCTTCAGTTTGTTTGACTGCTAACAATTAGCTGGCTTGAAGATCTCCTCTAGCCACTTCTTGCAAGAAGACAAGGTATCTATTTTAATAACTTGGCTGGGTATAAGAACACAAGGGAAAATGTCATACTGAAATGATTGATCTTGCATCTTCCTTATGACCACAGCAACAACATATTTACTGTAAGGTAATTTCTTTCCTCTGGTTAAAGTGCTTAGAAAATTCCATTTAGAAAGAGCAGACCTTGCTCTTGCTCAGGAGACCAATATACATCGCTTGTTAAGAACCTTTAACGAGTTATTAGAGCAGGCTGTTGCAGTTTGTTGCTTTGGGATGGATTCAATTAACGTCTTTAAGTTGATACACTAGTTAAAAGGAGTGACATGGGACTGTTAAATACATTCCTATTAGGTCGTACTAAAGCATTTATTGCATACTACAATTAAATAAATAGTACTTGAGATTAGTGTGCACTGTAGTGAGAACATATTTAGAATTAGGCTATACACAATTATATTTTTTTTCTTTAATTGAAAAGCTTATTAATTCTGTTCCCTTTTTCTTAGAATATATTTGGGTATATGTTTATTTACAATAACTGTTATTTCATTACCATCATTTTACTGACCATGGTAAATCAGTAAATTTACATTTTTCAAAATGCTGACACCAATCTATTATTTCATATTTATGTGTAACAATGTTTTAACACAAGGTGCTTTATGCTGACTTCAGGTCATATCAGATAGCTTGCTTGCGTTTTCCAAAAATGAATACCAATTTATTTACTTTTGTTCAATTTACATTTTCTTATAGTGAGAAATAAATTATGCATTTTCATTTCCTAAAAAGTCAAAATGAAGACATTATATATAATTGGTTCATTATATATTATATTGTATTTTATATTTTAGATTATATTTTATCTTAAGGATTTCAAAAGTTTTTTTGCTTAATTGTCATATTTGACTAGCTCCAGAACAGTAAAAAGTTTTCAGAATAATTGTAGTTTCAGCACATCTGTACAGCATTATTAATTACAGCATGAAACACTATGAACACTATTCATGAAGTACAGTACAACACTAGTCTGCAAGAGGTAAAATACTGATTTTCCATATTCTTGTTTTGTAATAATATAACAATAAATTCTTTTATATGTCACATTTGATTAACATATTACCATTAATATAACATATATTATTTTGTAGGTTTTAAACGCTATACTGATTTTATGGCCTGAAACTTTTACTTTTACCATGTGGGATAAAATAAAGAGTGGCAGAATGTAAATAAGAACATGAATTGTGCCACGCCACTACTGAGCCTCAAATGTCTAATTTTTACTTCTAATAAAAATTAGGCTGATTGGTGATTTACTATAACTGCTTTTTAATGTCACTTCTTTAGCTCTGTATCAGTTTATAGCACAGTTGCCTTTGGCAATGATCAACCACCACAGTGAACTACATGAACTATGAAATTCTTTTTAAATTGTGTGTAATTGACAGACCTACAATGTACCTCCATACAACAACAAGGGAGCAAAGACCACTAAATTAATCACCAGCCAGCACTCCAGTGAGGGTCTATGCACTGACAGCCATAAAGCTCCTGTGTCTGTGGATGCAGAGAGTAATAACTACACAGAAATCATATTCATCACACTGTATGAAATTACAAGAGCAGGACATTATAGGTCATATAATGAGAAATACATAGATGAGTTAAATACTGTATATGATATGCAAATACCATCACAAAGCTACAGTCCCCTCCAAACTTATTTTTTCATAGTCAAGCAATTTATATTTATGATCATGAGATGAATATGAATGATAAGTACAAAATCTAATTTAGATTTTTTCATGCATAATCTTGAAAAACATTTTTTGTGTACAACCTTTGGTTTGATCTGACCTGTATTGGAACACAATCACTTACTTAAGTACTGTACTCTTCAGAGCATAAAAGAAAGTATTTGTTGTATATCATGTTAAGGCAATAACTGTGTCACTGATCCTAGAAAATTGGTTGTGCAATCATATAAGATGCTTTGCCAAGCCTTTGCTGCAGCCAGTGTTCTTGCCTGTTCATGGGGTGTTCTGACTTTATTTTTATTTCTTCAGCATGTGAAATACATATTTAAGTGCAATGAAATTTGGAGACTGACCTAGTGGGTCCAAGATTTTGCTCCTGAAGATCTCCTTGGTTGCTTTGACCATATTTTTGGGTCAGTGTCAAGCTGCAAGCTGAAGCTGCAGCCAATAGAAGCATTTTCTTCCACACATAAGCAAAAAAAAATCCTTTTGTTTCTATAGCCTTCAGAATTCTGCGGCCACCTTCATTAATTACATCATCGTGTGACACTTCCAGAGGTGACCATGCATGTTCAGGACATGACATTATCTCCACCATGCTTCCTTAATGAGGTGGTATGCTTTGGAGCATATATACATATATAGGTCCTTTCTTTCTCCACACTTTATGCTTTCTGTCACTTTGGGAAAGGTTTATCTTATTCTCATCTGTTCCAAATCTTTTCTGTTTCAAATTATGAAGCATAATATATTAGATATTATATATAAAAAATGTATTATATTATACTTGCCATGGATATAAAACTCAAGATCATGAGTACAATTTACTTGACTAATAACAAATTGCAGTTTTGACTTTTGCAGTGACAATACTTTTGGAGGGCACTGTAAAACTGACATACTGTAGACAGAGACAGGCCAAGAGACAACAACAAGCTGAGTATGGTAGCTTTGAAGGCTCTAAGTCAACTACACATCAAGCGTTGCCTAGTAACAGGTAGGCGAATTCAGCAGAAAGAGGTTTAGATTTCAGAGTGTGCAAGCAGAGCTTACTCAATAGGTCTTTCTTTTTTATTTTAAACATCAATGCTTTTTCACTGTAGTGTGATGTACAGTATGGCAGAAAAACAAGCTTCTGACTTCTCTAATAACTATTGTGACAGGTGATTTGGGATCCTTTGTAAAGTTTAAAACTTTAATTGACGCTACATCACAGTTTTCTATATTTCATATATTATTACATAAGAATTTCGCGAGGTCCCAGTGACTTTCGTAACAGTTCTTGTTACACCCCTTTAACTGAATCTAGCTGAATAAACATACCTTTCAATACCCTTCAGTTCTTACATGCAGCCGCAAGAGAAGCGAGGCTAGGACCCCAAAGGCAAGGGCATGGAATCCTAGTCTTAGATTTTAATTTTTATGTGTGAGGTACACACATTTTTTTAGTCTTGGCATTATTCAGACAACTAGCATGTGAAATGTGCTCCATAGAGCAATGACTTTTGTATGTAAATGTGAGCATGTTCCTACATACTATGGCAATACAAACCTAAGTGTACTAACATCACTTTTTACCATAAGTCAGGGTTGTCCAAAACCTGGTACTAGGGAGTTCCCATTCAGTATGTTTTGGTCATCCTGAATGGCCTGTTTCTAAAGATCTAAAACTGTAAGCTATTGATCACTTTAGCAAGCAATTTGCTACATTCAGGACATCAATGTCCTTCAGGCCTTTTTGCTTTAAATCATATCTAAATTTCTTGATTCACTATTAGCATTCCTGCTTACCTGACCACACATTAATTGTTCAAGCTCTTTTACAAATTGATTTATAAATGAAAAATCGATAACCTGTCGATTATGGATTCCTGTGCTCTCCGGCACTGGAAATCTAAGTTAGAAACATGTACAATATCATGCATTCTCTGCTGGTCACTGGTGATGCTAGTGCCATCTGGCTTACGCTGCTGTCCGGGAGCTTTTCACTGCTCTGTGGTGCAGTTTTCATAATACTTTGAGTAGGCCAACTAAATTTAGAAGCACCTGTAAATTGGGGTGTAATTTGTTTTCATTACGCCTGTAATAATCTTGACTGTGGTGAGTAGAATCAGCTTTAATTCAACCATCCTCTCAAAAATTGTGGCTCCTTCCTGCTGAATCCGCACTTCCCTGATTACACTGCGTGTCCACATTGCCTCTGATGACTGCAAATGAGATACATTACAATGGACATGATCTGACATGAAAGGACCAGAAAAAACAACCATGAGACTCCAACCTTTCAAGCACACACCCACACACAAATACAATTGCAGACTCCCCCCCCACCACAAACACAGTTCAGTTCTTACCTTCTTCTGACAAATAGCCGATATTTCAGCTGTAGGGGCAAGGTACATAGAATTTCAACATAGACAAGTAGAATTATGTCTGGAGTGGACCTCGCTATACAGCTGTAAAAGTTTGGGTTGTGAAAGGTGCCCTTCCCTGGTAGAAGACAAGCTCTCCTCAACCGCTTATTCTGAATTTAATTTGACATTATAGAATGTCAATTAAAGGCAGAAAACTATTAATTATATTATGAATCAATTTTATAACACAATAAGTCTAAGGGTGGTAAATACTTTTGATAGCCACTGTACTACTCCACTTATTAGAATTATGATGAGTGCATGTGACATGAATTTAGATCAATTTCATGTGAACCTACAGTCAGTCATTTTATTTACTATGCTTCAAAACACTTTGGAACAGAGAACTGTGCAGATTTCTATAGCTGCTAACAATAAAACAATATACTGTATAATAGACTATTGGGCACTAAGGAGAAGAAAATAAAAACTCCCAGTGGGAGAAAATAAACCTCCCAGGGTTCCAGGCCCAGTGGTTGCCCACCCACCCATTAGGCAATGGATTTGGGGAATGAATTATGATGGACAGTGAGCAGTTTGTGCAATGTCCAGAGCTGCTATCCTGCCCTCCTGGGTCTGTCTTCATTGCCTGTTGTCTTTACATGTCTGTGTCACAAATAATGAAAAACTAAAAACATTAATGTTCTTTAATGTTAGGTCTGACATAATGGGCTTTAAATTTGAATTTTGTATATACTGACACCACTGTATTAAAAACATAGAGACAGAGACAAATAGACATTGATGTTCTGAATATATATGCAGCATATACAACATATTATATAGATATGTATTATATATATATTATATATAATAATTATATTATATATGAGTGGGGAACCCTCTAATTTTACACTGAACAGGTTCCACAGCTGAAATTCAGCTTTTCATCAAATAATTAACCTTTATTTATTCCTTATTCTGTATATAAATACACTTGGGGGCCTGTGCTCCAAAAGCAATGTGTTCTTTTTTCTGCTCTTCTTAAATGGATTCCTATTCTCTATAAATAGGGCATCAGGTCCCATCTTCTGTCATCTCTAAGTGAAACAACATGAGAATCTAAGCTCTGCTTGAGGCTGAAAAAGAGGTGCCCCAATTTCAAATGTACAACTCACCTTGTGGCAAGAGAACATCAATGAGCCATTCTGCATGGTCCCTGGAAAAATAAAAAATGAGTACAGAAATAACACAAAAAATGAATGAAGACAATATAAGTAGCTTCTTAATTTACATCTAATTTTTAAGGTGATTCATTGGGAAAATATGTCTTTAACTAATAGCACTGCCAGTTAAACTGAGCAGGTTTCAGAATAGATCAAATAAATCACCATGAACTACAAATACAACTACAAAAGTGTCAAGAAATAACCATTACAACCATTTAACCGCAATTGCTTTAAAAAAACAAATTTAAAAGTATTATGCAGAGAATTTGGAGGTACATTTTCAATATACAGTATTGGCCTTGTAAAATTATTCAGACCCTTCCTATGGTGTCCTATTTTGTGAACTTGCAAAATAATATATATATTCATCCTGGATTACAACCCAATCACACAACAGATTAATAATACAGCATTTTTAGAATACTGTACAGAAAGTAATCCCTGTAGGCATAACACCAGGGTGAGTACAAGCCCCTAGTTACCACTGCAGCTAGTCAGTGGACTCAAATACCTCCTGGTGCCGTGAGAACATGTTCAGGTCAGATGTCTGTCCTGCCTGCTCCCACTTAACAAACTAATTACCTCATCACAGCCAGATACTTTAATCCCTGTCCAGTCCTCTGTCTGGCACTCTGTCATTTGGGTCCTTTCCTTGAGATTCCCTGAGTGCTTCTCTCACAATCCTGTTGCCTGTGCTAAAGCAGCATTCCACCTGTACAGTATCTGCCTGACCCTTTGGATTCTGATCCACTCATCAAACTGTAGTAACGTTATGTCTTTTGTTGAACCTATTCTTTACTGAAATTTTTATTTTAAGAATTCAGAACCTGGTATACCTCAGCAGATACTGTACTGTATGTTGTATGCCAGAAAACACTTTCAAAATATTTTTGTCTTGTAATATTAGTACAGGTATATGAATTTTAGTATATGAATTAAAAAAAATATTCATATACTGAAAAACTTATTTTCAACCATTATTAACATGTTTTAGTGTGATATTATGGTTTATCTCAAGAACAGATAGCAGCAAGCTACTTTTGGAAATGCTTCTTATTTCAAATATGGAATGACAGGAGGTGTCATAGTACATGTTTAATGGGAGCTGGTTCACAGTCCCATGTAGTGTGTATTTAGGACCCTATGCAGACAGTAAAATCTGGAAGAGACTGGAGAAGGGCAACAGGGAAACACAACAGGATCAGGACAGGATAACTGACAGGGGGGCGTGACGGCAGTGTTCCGGTGCTCAGGGGGCGTGGCACAGGCGAACAAGTCCAAACCAATCCGAAAGGGGAAACCAGGAAGCAGTCCAAAAGTCCATAGAAGGAGATCCATCCAAAGACAGGAACGGGGACAAGGAATCAGGAACTAGGAAGTTAAAATCATAACAGATCCAGGTGCTCCAAGCCCAGATGGTCAGGAAGCCAGGGAATAAGACCAGCCCTTGGGCTACCCAAGAGCCCAGGAAATAGGCAAGCCTTGTGGCATCCATCTTCCAATACTGAGCCCAGAGCTTCGGAGGCATGGGGTTTAAATAATACACACGGAACAAGGGGCAGGTGAACGTAATAATGAAACTAAAATACAAAAAAGGGGACGGAGCACTTTCTAGGGGAGGGATGACGATCGTGACAACGTGTGTCAATCAATTTACGTTTGGGAGAAAACTTACTGTAATTTGTGCACACATAAAAGCCACACAGGTTTGCTGATTTTTGTTACAGTGGTAGAAGCAGAATTCTCTGGGAAGAATACCTCAACATGAAGTTCCTAGGATATTCAGACTTCAATAATCCAGCATAACTAGACTCAAGCAGTGTTACTGGCCATCAGGAATCTCTCAGCCTTAATGACCCACTTGTCAGGACTGTCAGATTTGGAGGGGCTATATGATGAGTCACTTCTCTGCATCAGTTATGGTTGCTATCACAACTGGGTGCTTCTAGAATGGCAGCATCATGAAACCATGTCACAAGACATATACTGCACAACTGCATGGTTCTTTGGTAAGCATGCGTGGTCTTCTTCTTGATAAGAGAGTCACAGCAGTAAAGCAAAGTGACTAACAACCAGCAGGTACAACACATATTGTAAAAAAAAATCAATGTCATTTTTAAGAGATAAGGCCTAAGGGTGGGATTGGCACCACAGTATGAATTTTGCTATTAAAAGACTTACCCTGCAATTCTCTGGCTGCATTCTTCACATATGTACAGTGGAGGGGGTTTATCTCCTAAAGCCACAGAAAGTGTGGGATCTATGCACATCTGGAACCAATGAAGCAGAGGAAAAGTCAGCAAGCAATTAAGTACATACCAAGCTGAATTGACAGGCTTCGCACAAACCTGTTCATGATACACAAGATCATGTTCCAGGACAATTTCAAAATGCTTCAGCTCCCTGTCTCTTCTGATGCACAGAGGTATAGTATCAAGCAACTGCAATATACTGTAGTTTTAATGAGTGTAAGTGTGTCAGATCACACGAAGATCATGAACATCAGACAGTATAATGTATTGGCTGATTGCCATTCATTCAGAACTCAACTACCAGCACACTTTAAATACAAAAAGCTTAATTTGTCATTGTCACCTCCTGTGCAGTACAGTCTGCTTGCTATAGGAGCCCAGTAAAAAGGACCTAAACCACACTGTTGTGATGCAAGATCCAAGCTGTCTCTAGAAATTATGCCAGGTTGGAAATTAAGCTTAGCACAAATTTCACAGATGTGGTGTTAAAACAGAAAGCTAAAATGAGAAGTAATGCATACCTTAACAGCAGGCTTGTTGATTGCATTGTGGCATTCAATGTGTTGGCAGTGAATGGGATTCCAAGCTACACACAATAGTAGGCAAGGTGAAACAGATATGAGTGTTCGTCATGTGCACTAAGTTGACAATACAAGCTGTTTTTTCATTCATTTTAGTATCATTCAACCATTTCAGAGATAAACATTCATTGATCTATTAGACATTTCAGAACTATGATTTGTGGTACATTTCAAAAAGAGTCATCTTCACACAGAGATCAAAGGATAATTGATTGTTCTTTTTCGTTTTCCATTGAAAACATGTCTTGGATTCCAAAAATCAGATCTCAATCCCTATTTTTGGTGGTGCTCTGGTTGCTTACAGGACTGTTTAAAATGCATGCCACATCCTGTTCAAGCGGTTTTTGTGCACATTGACAATGGCTTAACACATGAGGTAGTAGTTCTTAATATTACTGAATGTGTAGTTATCAATAACATATCAATAACGTACTGCATCACAATTTGCATACAACATTATTTGTCCCTAAAATCAAGTAAAATAAACTGGATGTACTGTATAGCCATATGCAGTAAATAGATGCATTATTTCCTAATTATACTGAAATGCAACAGACCACAAAATGGAGCACAGGTATACAGGTATGTGCTATCTTTAAGATTCCCCTTGCATAAAATGCAGAAGCATTGATATTAACTACACAGGCAGAGATGTACTGTGGTGCACACTGTATGAGGTTGAATGTGGTACAGACTTAGTGGATTTCACATGAAATGTAAAACATATTAATACTTTTTGGGTCTTTATAAATGGCAGTAATTGTTCTAATACTGATTGCATTGTATTCTTTTAGAACTCTAAAAACTGATTAACTGATAATGTTATTTTCCAAATACAGTTTCTTCCTTATTGGGTTTTCCTCGTTAATCCTTAATATTAAGCCACAGCTTCTAGTTTCTACAGGTTTCCCTCAGGGCTGAGCTCTCAGTTCCTAAAATATTGCACTAAAAATAAGCTCCAATAGAATCAATATATTCAATAGATTGTCATCATTTCAGCTGTTGTAAAGTTACAAATCTAAGCTAACCCATAAAATGCAATTGTTAAACTGAAATTGTTGAAAGAGGTCAGATTAATCAGATCAGTTCAGAGCTGAATTTTTTTTTTGTTATATCCTAGCAAGAGCTAGGATATAACAAAAAAATAAAAGGAGCTAGAAGACAGATAAGTTCCCCCTGTTCTTTACCAATCATGGCCTCCCAATAATCCCCATCTATGAATTGGCTTCATTACTCTGTTCTCCTCCTCACTGATAGCTGATGTGTGGTAAGCATGCTGAAACACTTTGGTGATCCAGGTGGGTGCTTCACATTGCTGGTAGAAGAGGAGAAGTCCCCATTACCTACAAAGCACTTTGAGTGGAGTGTCCAGAAAAGCACTATATGAGTGTAAGGTTGTTATTATTATTCATTATTACATACAATGTGTTGTTACTTGTACTGTATCTCACCAGATATTTCTTACTATGATTACCATTCACTTTGACTCTCTTTCCCATGCATTATATCCTGATATCACTGCACCCTTGCTCATAAACCTACCTGTGTACTGCAGTCCTCTGTACTCACTGATTGCTCCAGGCGGCTTCAGGTTTGGCCAATAATGGAAAAGCATTTGCACTGCTGGAGGCTTGACCTGAGAAGGCCCATAGGATATAACATACAGCAAATCCTACAAAATACAATAGGAGGGTCTGATGAGTATGGATGTTATTTACAAAATACTGGAACAAACTCATCATACACTATAATCCTGTTATCACCACAAACATAATCATTTTTTATACTTGTTGGTTACCTTCTTATTGAAAGACTAATGTACTACAAAAACTTCTCCTTTTGCATGCAGAGTGGAGCTTCTGGAAATCCAAATTTGCATTTTTTCATTTAACAGTTAATCATTTACCAGCAGTCCTTGTTATTTTTTCTTACAGCTTTGTACTACTGTATGCTAAAATCCTTGCATACTGCAACAATATCATGTATTTCTTTCAAATGCAACCAGTGAAGTATGCCGCTAAATTCAGCATGAAAAAAAGTCATCTTGTGTGCCTCACCTTCCACACTTCCTGCTTATACTTCATAAGGCATTCTAGTAGTTGACAGTGGTACACTGAGAAAAAAAACACATGATTGGGAATTAAAGGCAAAACTGATATATGAATTAGTCTCATAAAACTATTCTTCATTCAACAGCAAAAATCATGATTTTGTCTTAGATCAGATTATCTTTCATACTATATAATACTGAATCCAACCTATACTTTCAGATACTTGATTAAGAAATAGATGATTTCACTTTCTATCCACATAATTATTTCCAAATTGTTTTCAAAATCAGAATTAATGAGAGCTATTGAATCTCAGATACTGGAGTTAACCATTTTTAAAAGAGTTTACAACAAAAGTTTGAGCCCAGTTCAGTTTCACCTCAGCGTCTATAACTCTTAATCATTCCATGATTTACTAAATTTTAAATAAATGATATTTAGTTCACTCCTCACTCTGCATGGAGTGCCCGCCTCCTTGTCCTCTGGCCAGGATGTTAGCTCTCAGTCAAACAGATTAAGTCATATATAACTATGATTAAACTTAAAATTATGATTAAAATTAAATTACTGAATACATTTTATTCTTGGGTGTTGTTATTCCCTTCGAAGGTTAGATTATCACCAAACCACAGACAAGACAAAAAATGACTAACTATTTTCTCATTTACATTGCAATAAAAATATAAACAATACTATAACAATGCCACTTATGTTTGTTCAACATGCTACAGTATGTAGCTGTACAGTTCTAGGATCAGTTAACTAAGCCTAAGGAAATTCGAAGTGTGCTGAACCACAGTTTCTTTTGTGTGGATAAGATATAGAACCATCTAGATTTTCCAAAACTCATCCCCTCACAGGTTTTCTAGTTTCTTGGTCAGTCCACTCCTTCTCCTTCTGGTGAAGTCACACACAGAGGATCTACCCTCTGTCTCGATGGCAAACCAACCAAAAAGTCTCTGCTCTCTGATTTTTAAATTGTCACCTGACCAACTGTCTTCCAGCAACTGGTCAAATGACTGAGGGCATCAGCTCATTCCCACAACCTTCTGAGGGACAGTATGTTGTCCAGACAAGGTCTGTCATCTTGTCTAAACCTTCTGTGCCTTCACAATATGCTTCTGGAGAACTTGCTTCTTGAAAAACATCCAAGTATGACCCCCGTATACGAATTTGAATTTCACATCACCATAATAGCAACAACGTATTATCTCTAACACTGATGTCATATAGTAATGGCTCAGTGCCATGTATTTTTCACATTTGTGAAATTATCTACCTTTTCTGATTGATATTATTAGGCAACATCCAGAGTTACACAATTGCTATGATAGGCTCCACAGTGTAATATACTTAATCTTAGAGTACAAGAAGATATTGTTTAACACAACAGCCAACCTTAAATGTAGTGCCTTGTGCATGATATGGCCAGCAGCCATATCACTCTTCAACTCACAACTGGCAACCCACTAAAGCTAAGCATGTGTGAGCCTGGTCAGTACCTGGATGGGAGACCTCCTAGGAAAAAGTAAGGTTGCTGCCAGGAAAGGTGTTAGTGGGGCCAGCAGGGGGCGCTCACCCTGCGATCCCTATGGGTCCTAATGCCCCAGGATAGTGACAGATGAGACATAAAACCGAGGTCCTGACTCTCTGTGGTCATTAAAAATCCTAGGGCGTTTCTAGAAAAGAGTAGGGGTGTAACCGCTGCATCCTGGCCAAATTTCCCATTGGCCCTTACCAATCATGGTTTCCTAATAATCCACATCTATGAATTGGCTTCATTACTCTGCTCTCCTCCTCACTGATAGCTGATATGTGGTGAGCAATCTGGTGCACTATGGCTGCCCTCGCATCATCCATGTCTGGAGTGTCCAGAAAAGCGCTAAATACGTGTATACAATTATTATTATTATCATTGCGCTGCTTTGCTTCCAACTTACCAGGGTTAGAGGTGTATTGCATGGCAATCATTAACATGGAGGAAGCCGACAGATTAACATATGCTGGGACTCCTCCCTCTCTTCTAGTGGAGCCCACTGACAAAAGAAATGCAAGGAAGGAGAAAATGTTTCAGCTAATAATCCAGAATTTATAGATTTTTAAGATTTATTGCACAAAAACAACTTTTAGCCTAAATACATTTAATCAGGGGCACAAAAACAGTTTACAACAGAGTGGGAAAAAGACATTTGAAAATATGTTTGATGTTCTATAGTTCCTTTATAAAAAAGTCATTATAACTTAATGGAGCTTGACATTTTTCACAAATTAAAACAAATTATCTATATCACTCTCATCTCTTTAAAAATAATGTTTGGATAGGGAATAAATTATTTAATCAACAATTTAGCTAGAGAAAACGATTTGGGGGAAAAGTTAGTTCTCTTCTCTGCTATGCTTCCTGGAACATCTAGTTTGCTTCTCTTTTTAATTAAACATAGATTGTTTGATTCGGCGCATTCACATTTTGAGTATATACCTCTGATCACAGGTTCTACTGTTATTTTTATAGTTGTCTGGAGTTGTACAAAGTAAAATAATGGTGATAGCAGACTGCTAAATTTACTGAACAAAGATACTGTAAGTGACTGCAGTCACGTAAGTTAATTCACTTAAGACTTAAGGGTAAACAACAGACTGTATATTGTTCCTGGTAAAGACCAGCTTCCCACATAAATAACCCACTTAATGCAAGCTTTCCTTGAAGATCAAAGACATCGCTCAGCTTACATTAAAATTATTCTCCATGTTTATTCTTCCTAATGTACTTTTCTGTGCTAAAATGAATATAGAAATTGAATGAAGTTCAAAGTTGTAGGCCATAACATTTAACATTGGGAAGAGATCAGGAAGTATCAGGAAGTAACACAACATTCCTTTCACTGAAATTCTGAACAAAAGTTCAAGAGAAGGACATCACAAGTAGCTTGTACTCTAGCTGACAATATTTAACTCCACCTGTCATTTCACATTTTGTATCGCTCTCCCTTACATAATATTCAAACCTCTCAAATAATTATTTTATTGAGACTAGTGAGTCTGAATCAAAGTGAGTTCCACCTCATCCAGCTGGTCAGACTCCCAATTAAATACAAAAGTATTTACAAACAAAAAGTATTTTATTTCATTACTGATTTTGTGGGATTGCACTAGTCTCTAGAGTTAATTGCTACACTTGTAATGGACTAGAAAGGAGTCATCTGGCTATTGCTGGAAATGGCAATTCTATCCTACAGGTTTTGTTAATAACAGAAAGCAAAGTGTTAGACTTACAAATGGCCATCGGCAAAAACGATGTGCTGAGGTACTCAATGATGTCCTTATGCAGAAATGGAGGGAACGTGGCTAAGGTGGAAATCATAGTGTAAGGTAAAGTGCTCAGAATATCATCACTGAGAAAAGGCAGGAGACAAGTTGTGGTATAAAATATGGACTGTCCGAGATCTGCAGAGGGAGAAAGTAAAGGAAGAAAGAAAATAAGTAAGCAAGTGCAGATGTTTTCACATGAATGTGCTAAAAACAAGAACCATTTTTACTGTTAGTGTGTCATCATTTCAATAACCCCCATTCAAAACTTTTTGCAGATGTATGATTTATTTTTGGCAAAGGCTGGCAAAATTGACTTTTCAGAATAAATGGACTGTCAACTAATGCTGCTGTAACAGGGAGTTGTTAGATAGGTAGATGTGAGTTATAGTGTTAATAGTCCACAGTATTTTTAAAAGTCCACAACTTTTTAGTAAGAGTTCATTTTTTGGGATTAAAAGAAACACATTACCTCAATGCTTTTAATTAGTACACTGCAATAACAATACAAGTGCTTACAATAGCTTGATGGCTCACATCAAATGTACAATGTCCTCAAACTGAGAATTTATTTTTAGAAGCTTTTACATCAGTTTGTTTAAGTCTATTCATGGTTTGGTAAAAAACATATTATGTTTAGCTGGCAAGTCATTCATGTACTGTATAAAGGCAGATTTATTTAAGTAGAGCATTTATTAATTGACAACCAATAATTTCATTTCAATGTATCAGGCATATAACTGTACCCACAACAAGAAAATTAAGATAAAAAATAACTTCTATGAGCGTTTCAGAAATAATGACAAAAATTATACAGAAACAAAGCTTTTGGCCAACTCATTCAATACTACTGAGAACTGGGTAAAATAACACCTAAAGTATTAAAACTTCTGAAAACAATACCATTGTTACAAGCAGAATTGATCAGAAAAAATAAATATAATTACAAAGGTGACTGAAATTAAAGTTAGTGAGGCATTTATAGACTAACATTTAAGGGTTTATTAACTTCATGTATTGAACATTAGCAGCAGGACATCCAAAAATATTTTAAGTTTTGAGAATCTAAAATAAAAAACTCAATATTTATGACTTGAATAACATTCAATTTTCAGTCTTATAACAGGAAAAAATCCCAAATTCTAATTGTTATGACTATGAACTTCATAACCATTTGGATCTGACAACATCCATATCCAAACAAAAAATGTATTTTCACTATTTTTTTTCCAAATAACCTTTCAGATTATTGTCTATTCAATTGCTTCTGAAAACAATGTCATAGATAGGAATCTTGGACAAAGTACAAGTACTGTCTGAAAGAACAGTGCAGGATAAAGCCAATAAAGTCTGTTTTGTCCCCTAAAGACAAATGGAAAGACATTTGGTAACAGCTGCTTGACACATAAAAACAACCTCTGTTGAAGAGAATAGATCAGAAAAGGCTGTATTGTGGCTTTATTACGAACTGATCAGTAGCAAACAGACTACATTAGAATCTTTGATGAAGACATACTGTTCAAGTAAAATGCTGGGCAATGTGCCATGTTTTAATATAGCTTGTCTTTAGCATTAGTGTTGGCCTGTTTTTCTACCAAATTATTTATTTTTGTCCTTACTTTAGTAAAGTTTATTTCACCTCAACTTTCCACCCAGATGACTGTGTTTTTTATGCCTTTTCACTTGGCAGATTTATTCCAAAAGTTCCTTCTATCTTAAAACATTAGATTTTTTTTTTAAAAGTAAGGGTGTCTCAATATTTGCACTGAGAAAATGTTAGCTAAATCACTTTCTAAAGGTCCTACACAAACTCTACAGCTACAAAAAAGTCAGGTAAATGACAGCTCGAAAAGGATCACAGGCTGCATAGCGAAGACATCCAAAAACAACTTACCATGCTGACCATGCTGGAGCAATGGTACAAGGTCAAGCAAGGTCACCAGCGTCACATAGAGCCCCTGATAGTCCAGAGAGGGGTACTCTGACAACTGTGCGTCACGACTTTGCTGCCCGCGGTCAGACGGGGATTCACGCAGCACGCTGTAAAGGAGGGAGCGAGTAACTGTAGGGTTGATGGAACTGACTTGTGGTCTTAGAGATGGTGTGAGTGGGAATGGCACAGGAAAAAGACACATGGTCATGGGCACTGCCAAATTGGAAGCATCCTGGTTCTCCTTCTTGCCTGTGCGGGATAGAATGCTGTTCCGGGGACAAAGAAAAAAAGAGACAACAAAGACACAAAGAAACAGCACATTACATTGAAATGACACTACAGACAACGTAATAAAAAACCCAGATAAATCTCACATAGGATGCAGTGTCTTGACTTGGCTTTGGCTTGCTTTTCTCATTCCAGCATGGCGGGGGATTTTATTTTTTTCCTTTTCTAAATATTTTTATACCTTTTTCAGCTTAAAAAGCCAGGCATCTACAAAACGTTTGCAATGACCACTGCATCTCATGCGCTATCTGGTGGCAAGGAGCAAAACTATAAAAAAAGGCATGTTTCAGTGACAACCCCATACTTCACCAGAGGGCAGCTGTTACCCTCCCATTCAAACAGAGCAATGCCCCGTGCTTGAAGTTTAAAGCGAACTGCAGGCTGATCAAATTAGTATTGAAGCCAATCGGTTACAGATTGCTCAGGAGCTGACGGTAACTAACAGCTTTTTGTGTACAAGTTAGCGTCCAATCGGTTTGGGAACTACAGGGGTGGCACTATCTGAAACATGCGTCAGCAAGAAATAAACATGTGTGTCAGTTAGGTAAGCCCCCTGAAGCAACACATGTTTATTGCATCAAAAATAATGTCTGTATGCATAAATTATGATACTGTTTGAGTATCATTCGGAAATAATGAAATCCAACAGGCATATGGATTTAGGTCTAAAAAAATGTAACTAAACTACAGTAGGGAAAAAACTATAAAGAAAAAATAATAGGTTGCTTAAAATTGATGACCAATAGCATTATGCTTGTGAGCTAATGGCAATGGAGGTTTGTGTGTGCTTTCCCTAGTCTGCAAAATTGGCTTTATTTTCTTTTTGGAAACATAAGCAGTAGTTTAATAAATTTATATATTTTTTCTTTTTTCTTTTGGGGGGGGGGGGGATCTTATCTGTAACTAATCATCATATATCATGCATTCTAGGTCTAGTGTCAGCATCATTACTTTTGTTAATTAGAGCAAATCTTGGCAACGTTTTACATTTAAAACTTACGGGTCTACCTTTTCCCTCACATGTTCTTAAAGCAAAAATGAGAAATGTTTTGTCATAGCATCTTATCTCAAATACATTTAGTGTCCCATACCTATTAAATAACATTCAATCATGCAGTTCACTAAGCGAATTTTAATGTTTCCATTTGTCATCCGGCATGTGAACCAATAATTGAGCAGGAAAGTGAATTAAGGTACGTGGTGTTTAAGGTACTTTTCCCACTTGCTACTATCTCATCATGGCAATTTTTTATCATCGCACTCTATACAGTATATAACACATACTTTCAGGAAATCTTATTTATATTGCCCTTCTATTTAGATGGACCAGTTTATGAAACATCAGCATGCCAGTACTATACTAGAACTCCACATTTACCATAAGAATAATTTTATACTCTTTACACCATATAATGTATAATAAGCAACATCAGGTAATAATATGCTCACGGCTTATCTGTAACATCCTGACATGGATCCCCTTTAACATCTGAAAACTGATAACCACAGCTCTTCAATGCATTTAAAGCATTCTCCGCAGCTGGGTTTTTATAAAATATTGAAAGCAGCTCCATTCTCTGTCTGGAAACGAATTTCTTTCAAGAAACCTAGCTTACATTCTCTTGTTTCAGGTAACAGATTTTATACCGTAGGTACACAGCAAAGTTAGGCTTATTATAGGTGCTTCAACTCCATGATGACTAGTGTTTGTTTTTTTAGTTAGCAAGTTTGCAATTAGGAAAAAATGACTACTGAAAACGTGGTAATAATCCAAAAAGTGATGCCAGCATAGCAAACAACTGACAGTAAAAGATCATCATACCCTTTTGCAGTCATAAAACTACAAATCAATTATCTTTAAAATAGTATTTTACTGCGTAACCACTGTTTCAAACAGCGTTGTCAATACACATCCTGACAATAATGTAACGTAATGTGCACGTGTTTTACGTTGTCGACTGTACCTTGATTCAATCACTTAGCGGTGATGGGAAAAATACTGTTGTGGCCATTTTACATGGTCTCAGGCATGCATCGTAAAAATGTAGAATATTTAAGAATAGAATCTGAAAAACCTCCTGAAGTATTGAGAAATACAATAAACTGAAATTAAATTCTGTCCAGGCCAAAACAAAGTTCTCTGCTGTTAAGTATAATAAAAAGCAGACCTCCTAAAGGTGATAAAGGAGTAATAATATATTTAGCACTACATCATGTTTATGTCACAGGGTGATAAAACTGCGAATATGGCAGTGGCTTGGGGGCTATCTTGAGTTATGGAGATAATGGCTGGTTCTTTTGTCAGGTGTGTTGTGTTGTTTATTCTCGTCTTGTGTCTGCTTCCCTCTCCTTTTAAGGTGTTCCTTCCAGCTAGCACAGATCGGACTTGGCCTAGGCCCATCAATTACCAACCAGTTGGAGGTGACACATTAGAAGTGTGGAACAGCGGGGCAAAGAGAAAAAAACAGAGTGCACTGTGACCCCTGACAAATTCTGCACACTGTTGGTTCCACAAGTACTGAAGCTTCCAGTTGTTTACATCTGCTTACAGTACATCTCCAAATCCTGGACCTCTGGCCACAAACAAGATACAGTACAGTAAGCCTTGGCCAGTGGAGGTTAGAGGGGTCATTTGTGCCCTCCCTCTCTAACCCTGTGTCTTGCTGCAGACAGCTAGGGTAAGAAGAGGTATCTTAGAACTTATGGCGTCAGGACAGTCAAAACAAGTAAGATGCCACAGAGACAACTGAAATCCTTTACTGAGTTTTTGTTTCAGCAAAAGGACGCCAAACAGAGCTGATTTGGGAAGGTGTTGCTGTTCAAAGTATTTTTTCGAACATTACGGAGAGAGAGACAGGACTTTATGGCCTGAAACAAGTTCTCTCCAGGCTTTCTCTTTTGTTTTGCTCTTCTGTTGCCTGGGATATAACAGTAATGCTACGTTTTGTGTGTGTGTCCATAGTGGATATCCTATTTTTGTTTGTTTTTTTCTTCACTTTTTATGACTGAACCCTTTTTGTAAGCTGTGAGTAGCTATCGGAATAAAACCACATTTATTGTATCTACAGTACCTGCCTTGTGCTGGTCTGACAGTACATTGCTGGTCGTGAAAAATTGTTAAGAGGCTATAGTTCCTGCTAATGGTCACTACTGTGTTATTATCATGTGCGTTCTGTTCCCCAGAAGCATTGACTTTTACAAGCAGTGAATCATTTTATTCAAAAAAGATTCTGTGCAGGACTCCTTTTATTGTATCAAAACAGGATGGCTCTGTTATCCTTTTAAAATAAATGCCAAAAAGCAGTGTGGCAAAAACTGTGTTAATAATACCAGGCAAACAATTGCAAAAAAAGTTGTTCAGTGCCCTGATGGTATTTCATATTTCCTGCACTCATGTGTTGTCCACACTTCATTGAGAAACAGAGAGCACGTGATCCTCACAGCTTGCTTTTAGACATGACAACACGTGGGCAGGAACGTCTTGTAACAAACCACCCCAGCATCCTGCAACACATTAAGCCTCATTCCCTAGGCTGTGGACGTGCTGTCTGCCTTGTCTGTTTTTGTCAGTTCACCACAGCCCTGTTGGAACTCCCCTGGGCTGATGCAAAGCTAGAATCTGATACTCAGTAACTACAGGCCAATTCACATTCCCTTGAAAGGAAAGTGCCTCGGGGAATCATGCACAAACTAGGGTTAAACAGATCTGGCTCTCCTAACAATTTGGTTAATTAAACCTTGGCCTCCTCACGGCAGAGCAGAAGTGCCACCTATGAGCAATGATCATCAGCTTCATTTGTAGCATTAGCTGCCTGTCAACCTTCAACAGCTTCTCACGTGCTGCCCAGTTAAGGGAAAAAGCCACAGTGACGCAGGAAGCCGTTATCTCTTTCCGCTTGTCTGGCTCTGTATTGTGCTTTGCTTTCCCTTCCATGTGAGCACGACACACTAAACGACAGAAACTCAGATGAAATAAACTGAGATGCATTGCCTGCCAACAAATCCTTGCAAAATCGGCTGTATTTAGACCATATTTGATCAAATCCTTTATAATGTTTTATGCAGCACATCATCTCCAGCTACATAAATTACTGTTATGTCACAGAGAATGTAGAGCTGATTTTTTTCCATTCTTTTTTAAATGTTCAAATTATTTTTTGAGAAGATTTGGTCTCACAGTTTTCAGGTGTAAAGAAACCGCCCATTTGAATAGTGAATGAATACCTACTACATTAATCAGAAGACAGAAATTCTTGATATCACGTATAATTCAAAATGACTTTAATATGATCTTAAGGTTTTGGTACTAAAGCATTTCCTTAATGGCATGATAAAAATACTCCTATGCTCCCTATATCAGGTGCTGTTCAAACTGAATTCATGTTTAGTAACATTTCATTTAAAAACTTACCAAAGCATTTTCCTTTTTTTTCTTCAGGCAAAACATTAAATTATTCTTGATAATCTAATTAGATTTAATGGTTGTGTTTTAAAATGAGTCAAGAAAACACTTGTATAATAATATTAATATTACAGAAACTAGGGCATTTGGGTAGAGGAAATTACAGGCTATTTCAAACTAGAGTCTGAGAACCTCACTGCTGAAGAAGAAACTTTTTAAGACTGAGAAGCTGAGCTCTAGATACTACATGATTTTATTTGCAGACTTTTGAGGGGCACGTTAGGAAGTATGTGGCTAATGCTCTTTTGAGAATCTATTTAATTATTTTATTTTATTTTTAATGTTGAAAGATAGGGGTATCATCACATTCCCATTAGTGTCTTCACCTGAGATGAGTAGAGTACAGTTCTAATTTGATTAACTAAACAACTAGTCAATGTATTTAGAAGATATTTAGCCATAAACCAAGGGCACCTTTTAAATCTTAATCTGTAAAAGATCTTAGAAAAAGGTTCCCATGGAATAAGTAATTAGATAAATTCAGTGACTGAGACTAAGTAGAAATTAACATCCTAAGAACCTGACAAATCCCCCAGAATCGTATTTCCATCCTAATTCCAGATCCGTTTGTACACTTTCCAGATTTGTTTTCACAGACTAAACTTTGTTTTCACTAAATTATCATTGATTCTGGAAATGCTTCTATTTTGTTCTGACATTTTCCCCCAAGTTTTACAACTGTGGGACTCCAAACAGAAATGAAGATATGTTGAAAACCAGCTGTAATCAAGTTTTACACTTGAAGGACCTGAATGCATAGATATTGAACCACCAAGGTGGTTGTCTGGATTTTAGAAAATGGATTAATCAGCAACAGGAATTCCAGAAAGTCTATGCAACAATGTTGTTTTGATGTTTAGCCTGAAGAAATAAAAAGTCCTGTCTTGCTAAATCAACATGTTTTGAAGAATGTGACAGATAAAACTAAAACTACATAATTGTATAATGTATGTTATAATTTAGCTCTCTAAGCAACTAAAGCTTAAAGTTTTAGAAAATGAAAAACTATACCAACAACACAATAAATTGATTGGTCTGTGTACCATAAATAACATATTGTTACTTTAGCTGCACAATCAATTTAATTAATTAATCATGATCAGAATTGAGACCACCTTGGCCTCAAGCATTCTTATTAGCATCCTTAATATTCAGGCACAAGTATAAACTGCATAGATTTGATCATAGGAATATCAGACCTTAATTCATCTTGCAGCCATAATTTCAAAGGCATTAATAGCCTTGTGCTTTACTTAACCTCTCTGTTCCTGCATTCAGCACTTACCTGAGCAGAGTCTGAGAAAAGTATTTCAGAGTGTTTGCTATGTCAGTTCCAGATGGCACAGGGTAAATATTGTGAAGCACACGGTTGTGATACTCTTGCAAGTACCGTATCTTAGAGGCAACTAAACAAATAAAAAGCAGAGTAACAAACGTATAAATGGGTGACAACATTCAATCCTCTTTGTCAGGTTCATTGGAGGAAAGAGGGGAATTCACAAAGTATAAGCTTCATGCTCTCATTTTAATAATGTATTCATTCTAAAGGTTCAATCCAAGTCTTTGTGAATTACTCCCTTTTGTCTTTATTTCCAAAATATGTCAAAGGTTTTAAAAATACGGTAACATGCAATGATTGCATTTCTTATCCTTCTTTTAATCCCCCCCCCCCCCAAAAAAAAAAATGTTTGTTTGGAATTCGATCAATCGACAGAGCTCTCATCAAATACAGTAGCTTCTTTTTATGTCCTGAAAATTGACATGAATGTTCTGTGTTTAATGGATGAATTATCTCTTCAAACACTTTCAAAACAGCAAATTTTTTAGATGTTAAATAAAAGTCCCACCACTTTGTTGCTAACATAAGGGGGGGGACATACCACCTGAACTCTGAACCCAGATTAATCCCTACTTTTTGGAGTAGACAGAACCTTTTTTTTCATTATCAGTAACTGAAAAAGTTATGCTTCATGACTTGATTTACCATCTCCCTCTTTCTTAGGCTAAGACATTACAACTTCCTTATTTCGTTAAAAATAAGATTCTCCAAATGTCAATATCAAAGCAAGTTGTGTTCTGTTTGGAAATGTATCAACTGAAGAACCCCAGCATATTGAAATGAGCGCTTCTGAACAAATGGTGGAGTTATCCAGTTTTCCTGCTGTATGGTGCTTCTGCACCTACTGTAGGATGTAGATATCAGCTTCCTGAATGAATGCGTACATGAGGAGCAGTTTGCACAAAGATGAGCAACCAAACTCAGAGACCTTGCTGCATGTTTTGACATAGAAAATGTATCTAATATTCAAGGCAATATACTTCAGTATAGCTAGGTTCTGTACCTGCCAAATTATTTAGAAGTAACCTTTTATTGTAATTTTTTTTCTTTTTTAGACTGTTGTCTTACTGTGTGATTTCTGCAAAACTCCCATTGCTGCTTGCTTCTCAATTGCCTGGTAATTGTAATCATATATTTAAAATAAAAAATTGTTGTTTTATGTACCTTTTTTAACAATACAAAACACTATATACCAAACTCATTAATACATTGCTTTGTAAAGGTATACACTCCTCTCCAATGATGTCCCATTTCAAATGACACATACAGATCACAGACAGAAGTCATTTCACTTAATATGTGACTTGTCAAACAACTTTTGTGTACCTGAACTGATATACTATATGTATACTTCTTTTTTCTTAGTCTTCTTTCACTTCTAGAAGTATTCAGTTTGAACATTCACGTTTCTATTCAGAATATTCACTTTTTTAAAAGAAAAGGTCTGTATGTGTCATATGTAATTAAACAGAATGGGGCATCATTGGAAGAGGGTGAATATTTTTGCAAGGGATTGTAAGTATCTAGAACAAATGATTGTTTACAGGATCTGCAGTACCTTTTAATATAAGAATAAGGAAATGCAGAATACATAGCAAACAGTCTTTCAACTCAATAAGAATAAAATATAGAATGCTCTTCACAGTTAATGGTCCTACTTTGTGATTAATGGAAAAGAATCTACCCAGGCAGGTCGATTTTTTTTTCTTCAAAATGGCTACCAAATGCACACAACCCCATTGGTCTCAACCAGACTTATAGGTTAAGTAAGTTAAAATGAGAAAAAATGGTGATTAGTCATGGTTAGCCCAGGGTCTCATTGGTGATGCCACACTGCCAAATCCTGGGCATGTTTGATAATTATGTGCCAAGCCCTAGGAGGTTATGGCCACAGGGGACCAGCAAAGCCAGGATGTGTATTAGCATCCTCAAGGCTATGGTTATTTCCTGTTCCTTTATTGGAGGCATTTCCCTGATGGGTCATATGGAATCTTCACATTCACCAGTCCTTCTGCCAGAAATGTTAAACAACATGGCACACAACAGTTAAATCAGAAAAATTTGCTGCAAAATTTACATCAAAAGGAATGTCTTACACATAAGGCAGGATGAAAGTTCTTTAAGTTCACTGCTTTTTTTAAAAGTACATGCAGAATGGTATAACCGAAATATGGAAATATCAGCAGGCTTTAACAATCAATTCAGAGTCAGGCTTGAAGCCATTCCTGACGTTAAGTAACACACAAAAAATCAATGAAATGATAAGCTTGTCTTATGTTTTCTCCAGTGAAAAGGGGTACAGATTTTAAGATGCCTTCTCAATTTTCAAGCACTACAAGAGGTTCCATCATAATTGTAGGAAACACACAACTATAAAAAGAAACAATGCTGTCATGGACTCTGTGACACAGAGTAGAAATCTGCTCTCTTTCCCAGATTAAAACCCTGAGGGCTTTCTAGCTTTTCTGTGGTAGACTACTATCACATGTAGTCCTTTCATTAGCTGAAAGGGTCTTTGACCTTTAATGTCACCGTGGCTTGTTCATATCTTAATGTAGCCAACCTCCCAGTGTTGTAGTTTTATGACTCAAAAGGCTCTCACTGTTCGTAACTTCACTTGACTTAATTGTTCCCAACCTGGTCAAGAGTCCCTTGGGCCGAAAAAATCATTAAACAAATATCAGGATCAACAGCACATGAAAAAAGATCTTTAAATCCCTGTAGGATTTCCTCTGCTAACACAATCTGCAAACAACAGAGAATTCATAATGCAAACATGCAAAAAGGTTGGTACAAACACAGTGTGCAAGTAATTGTCTGTCAGATTGCATGAGCTACAGTACAACAAACTTTATTAACTGAAAGCAAGTCACGACCTTTAAATGCTTCCCATACATCCATCGCCTTTTGCTCTGCTTTTTCCCTAATTTGTCTGACCTACTGGTTTGCAAAAAAGCAGCAATTCTAGTTATTTAGGCAAAAATGCTGTTCTTATCGTTGTCTTAGCTAAAGCGTGGCATTACAGCAGCCCAGTTATTATGAGGCAAAGTTGGACATCAACCTACAATTTCGATAAGCATGCATAATATTTCCTGTTAAAATGCATCTTTACATAAATGAAAAAATTCCAGTCACTTAAGATGAAAAAAATGCATGTTTGTCTTCTTGAATTCCAGTTTAACACAATATTAATTTGAATCCTATTTTGCAACTATTTAAAAGAAATGATACATTTTATTAGAAAACTTCAAATAATTCCTGAACCTATCTGAAGTTCAGAATATTTTTTAATATTGAACGAGATTGTAATACTGCTGTATGAGGTAATACTTCTACTACATACTTATTATGAGGTAATACATTTTGCATTTACTCACAATACTGGATTAATAGATACATTTGTCTCTTGCCACACAACCATCTTAAACTATGAAATTATTGCTGTATCAGCAGTTTAAGGCTTATTATTCAGGGCAGACTTGGCGTTTCATGACCCATTTGCATTTTCAAAAATAACCATATTAATGTTATTCGTGTCATGCGAGGGAAATTCATTGGTTCATTTTTTTTAACATGTAGTTCAAGCACTATACTTGTATATTGTAAGCTGAATGAATTCTAACAGCACACCTATGCCACACAGCTATACCTTTGCTTACATTTTGTGTTAATTCATTTTATAAAATATGGCTGACGTTTTGTTAACTAATTTCTATAGTCAAACTTCTATATACTAAATAAAACGAAATGAGCATAACAATTATTACCTAAGGAGCTTCGCCTATTTATTCTTAACATGTCCTTAAACGTAACATAACAGGTAGGACTTGCTTTGTGATTTACCCTTTTCCTCCATATTGCGATACAATCTGAAAGTGATAGATTTCTTCGACCTTGAGATTAAAAATGCAGCCTAGCCACATTGGCAGGATTCTTGTCCTCAATTAAAAATTACATGTTTGCTGCTGTTTTTACCATTTTTAGCTTGTTTGCCTTATTTTAAAAGAAAACAATGTTTTTTTTTTTTAATTCACCCTCCCTGCCACCCTCTGCATAGCATGGACGTGTTGCAACCTGCCTTAGCAACCATGGTTTCATCACCAAGGACAGCTACCGTGATTTGATTTGCAATTAATTCTGACAATTGCCATTACACCTCTAGAAATAACCCGTATCATGTATTACTTACATTGTTCTGCTTTTGTAGACATGTTCAAAGCCTTTCTCGAAAAAAACAGATCAACGCTTTTTCGTCCCTGCGGTGTATTTTTTCTTAGTCCCGATCAGTAACAAAAGTGAATGAACCCCTTGCGCTCTTGCTGGCTTTGCTTATACCACTAATATCTAGGCGTTACTAAGTCTTATTTTTAACCTAAGCGCAGCATCGTGAGGGGGTTCTTTTAATAATCAGCGTCTTGGTATATCCAGCTTTAATCCGTGTCATACCACCGTCTATAGTTGAAACTGTTCCTTCCAAAAAGACGGCTGATGAATTATAGGAGCTGAACACACCTTTTGCAACAAATGGATTGATCCAGCACTGACAAATTGCCATTCATAAAATGATTTTCTTTTAGTGCGACCCTCCATTTTTCTCTTTTAGATTTTCGGTCTGTTTACATTGTCAGGGCAAGGTAGTTTTATGTCGTTTTATTGTACAATCAATTATTTGAAGTGTCATATCCATTTTTCTGCAGTTGTTTCAAAGTCGCTATCCTTTTGTAAGCAACAGATGGTTTCAAATGTCATCAAGATATGTAAAACAAAAACGCTCTCCGTCGAATGGTTATTCTAATATGTTAATGAGGATTGATAACGTTTGTAGAGAATCTTATCCATGTGTTTCCCGAAGGAAGCCAGAGTGACCGTTTCAGTATAGCTGAAATTCCAAGCTCCAAAAACTTTTTTGTGTGTTATTCTAAGTTAAAAGTTCTTCTCCTTAGTTTCTTCTTGTGGTCTTTGGTTTATGTTTTACCGCGGATCATTGGTTTCAACAGGGCAACGTCTTTATGGTCATTATTCCTTATTCATTCATTAGTACGTTTTTGTTGGTTTTGTTGGTTATTAACTTTAAAGTTCCTGTACCAGAGTTCCATGAACTGAAAGATTATGTCTAATTGTCTGAATGTAAGCTTTCTATAGACCTATATACCTTACTGAATCAGAAACCCATCAGAGACCAGGATTTAAAATCTCTGCCATAAATTTTGCTCCAACCTTCAAAACAATGCATTTATAACTTTGTCCATATACACACAGCTGCTTCTTCCAATAAATCGAAATGCCCTGTCCTCTCTTCTATATTATGATAGAAAATTTCCATGAAAAAAAAAATTGTCTCTTATTTATTTCATACAGTTTTTTTGTACTTAGAAATCTGGGCTTTTACCCTTGTGTTGAATGTTAGGCAAAATCCTATGCAACATTTTAAAGAACAGTTGTGTTCTTCACAACTTCACAACAGTAATATTCTTTATATTCGTTCTATCATTGCAGATGTCACATACAGTAAATCTGCTTTAAACCTCTGATCACAAACAAAGACATGAACAAACTATAATAAATTATAATAATGTAGCTGTGTTATTGATCAATGAGGATGTTGGCGTGAGGAGAAACTTTGATATTTGGAGACATCCCTTGTTATAATAATTCCTTGACATAATAGCTTCATGGGTATCTCACCTCTAGTAACAGATAAGATTAAGCTGGGAGTTCACATGGGGACTACAGTACTGTTAATGTGGTATTTGTATTCTCCTGTTTTCTTTTTTATGTACAAGAAATATATGACAAAACAAGTTACCTGCATATTTATATACAGTTATATTTAACTTATGTTTAATAACACCATGTGACAAACGATAAAAAACATAGCTTTAAAAAATCATGTATATTTTATTAATATTCAGCATTATTTGAATCTCTGAAGATTTATTTATCATTTCTGTTTTATTTCTTGGCTTTTGTGCAATTTGCTTCTGTTATAGAAAAATGTAGATTTACATCAAACATGTATGGCTGAAAAGCTTCCATTCATTAACTTTTTACTATTTTTTAGAACTAGTGCTTCAACTTGGTTTAATTTATCTGTCGGTAACAGAGAACTTGTAGCTGAACTTAAAACCCAGAGCACCTTGAGGAACAGTCTATGTACAGTAGCTTCCATTAAACAAAAAACAAAGAAAGAGAGAAAAAGAGATGAGAAGAGATTGTATTGTACAGTATTTGTATTTTATTTCTGTAGTGTAACATGGGTAATGGCTGTTTATTTAAAAGTTTATTTTATTTATTTTTTGATAGTATGTCTATCTGGTTTCCAGGAAACGATTTACATTGTAGAATTCCCCTGATGAAAAATAATCAGGCTTTCAGCTTTTGCGAAAGTGGGGAGGAAAAGGATGACCTTAAGGGTTTATGTTGCTCTTTGCCAAGATCAACTTTTCCTATCTCAGAAAGATGGAAAGCAAAACCTTCCTTTCCATTTCTTAGGCCATCTTCTGAACTGTCCCCACCTGCCAGTCCTAGAACTTGCAATACTAAAGTTATAAAAAGGTGGTAGTAGACCATCCTGAAGTTGTCAGGTGAGTTAGATTACATTGTAAATACTGGACAGATATGGGACAGCATAATATCTCTTGGATATATACAACAGTTTTGATCAACAGTACTATCACTGATATGTCATTAATATGTAATTAATTTTGTTCTTTATATTGGGGTAAATCTACCCTTTCATTTATATTTTTTTTGCCATGGTATTGCCTAAGCAAGAGATTTAATCCCCTGACTTAGTTCATTTGGGGGAGTTGTTGCTGAGGAAACCTTGTCTCACTTTGTCCCTACCTGGAAAGACTTACAGGTTAAGCCCATTACTAGGCATCTCCATTAGTTTCTCATCTCCATTAGTTTTATTATGAAGAATTTTAAACTTATGTTTAATTTGTTACTGTATTTTTTTAAATTTTCTGGTTGCTGGTGTTTTGGTTTTCTGAAGGATAAGCCTTGATTTTTTTTCTGTGCACTACAAAAGGTGAGATTTTGTTTTTAAACCATCAATGTGGTCGTTGATGGTAATTATGGGACAAATGCAGCACCACTAGAGGCTCAGAGGCATCATATTGTGTGAATGTCCCTTATCTGTGATGGACTGGCCACCCATGCAGAACGTTAGACTCCAGCTCCCTGTACTGGATAAAGCAGTAAGAAAATGAATGAATGGATGGATGGACTGGTTCTTACCAACATCTTTGAGAGACAGTATCATCACAGTCACAGAAAATCTGCATTCTGTGTAACATTTTTATTAGAATATCCAGTGGCACCAATTAAGTACCATAATATGTGAATCATTTTATGGATAATTTTTTCAGTGCTTTCAGCAAGTACAGTAACTGTATGCCTATAAAATAAAATAATCTGTTTTGACACACTATTCACATTTAACAGCATTAGCACATGTTGAGTAAAACATTAGAATCTGTTCACTTGCCCCTGTGCTACCTGTATGGCCATATGCAGACAGTTGTGCAGAAGATAAAAATAATAATTATAATAATATTACTCCACTCAAACTGCTTTAGAGCTAATGTGCATCCCAACCTGGATGATGTGACGGCAGCCATAGTGCGCCACACCACACATCAGCTATTAGTGGGGAGGAGAACAGAGTGATAAAGCCAATTCATAGATGGGGATTATTAGGAGGCCATGATTGGTAAAGGCTAATGGGAAGTTTGGGCAGGACAATGGGGTAACACCCTTAAAAAACACCCTGGGATTTTTCATGTCCACAGATAGTCAGGATCTTGGTTTTACATCTCATCCAAAGGACTGCACCTTTTTTCACTTTAGTGTCCCCATTACTATACTGAGGTATTAGGACCCACACAGACCACAGGGTGAGTACCCTCTACTGGACACCTCTTCCAGCAGCAACCATAGCTGACCCAGGAGGTCCCCCATCCGGGTATTGACCAGGCTCACACCTGCTGAGCTTCAGTGGGTTGCCAATTGTGAGTTGTAAGGTGATATAGCTGCCAGCTGATATTGGAAGTATTTGTTTTGAAATGGCATGGCTCCGTCTTAATGTGTTGGAGCTCATAGCATTGTGTGAAGATATTGTCAATATCATTCCAAAATGACTTTTTTTTTCCTTCTGAAATTCACGAAGCAAATAAAAAATTGCAAACACACTATTTGTATCACAAATACGTCTTGCACTTCTGTGGAAATTTGCTCGAAGGAGATCGTACTTCAAAACAACTCTGAACCCGTTTTATAGTTGCATATTTTCTGGCCTTTAAAAATTATGATTTATGTTGGATACCATGTAAATATGTTTTCATTAAGATGGCATGCAAACAATTAAGAAAAAAGGTATAACAGGAAAATAATGCGCAACATTAAGTTTTCCTTTGTCAAGCATACAAAAATGGGCAGACATCCTCTATTAACCATGATGCATAATTTTGCTGCCATATCTTTAGCTATTGTCACTCTAGATGTTCAATCAGTTCCTAATAACTCTGATACAGAGGCAAATTGGATTAGAAGCTTGTTTTGTATAACTCACTCATGTAAAACTGAGGCTAACAGTACCCACAAAAGGAGATACAAATACCTTGGATAAAGAATTCTTAATTAAAGTTTGGCTGTGCTGAAGCTTTAGGTAGGTTGGATTAAGTATATTGGCATAGAGCTCATTAGAAACTGTATTTATCATTGTGCTGCGGATGAGGCTGCGCCCATCCTGCAAGACAGACCAATAAGTGATCAATGCTGAAGCTGGCTTTAGTTAGCAGACCAGTGAGTAGGTACTGGTGATGGTTCTGGTCGATAAATGGGGGGGTTGGATAATGAAGAGAGAAGTGGGAACAAAGAGACTTGCAAAGGCCGATAACAGAATCGAGCTTGAAAATGGTGAATGCAAACACCTTCACCTGACTTACCTTGTATCTGTATTGTTCCATTTGAGGTGAATCGTGAGAGCAAATCGAGAGAACAGAGAAACAGGGATAATGTTTTGGGGGGCATTTGAAGGAAGCTTTAATGACATTAGCAAATGGACCCAGGAAAGAAGAGGTCTGGGACCTCAAAGAAGTGGAATGACCAAGAACCCCGAAACACAGAAGCAGAATCTTTAACTGTGGTACATGGTGAGAGTTATTAAAGTTGATTAGGCTCGGCATCCATGCAGTAGTGTAATACGATTAATCGTTGCAAATGGAATTCCTTAATGAAGAATTCTGCACTGCTGAAGACAATAGCACATGGTTACTCACTATTGGTTGTGAAAGAGTAGTGTATCAGAAGGAATGGCTGTCTGAGTTAATTGGTTGTGGACACAGGACAATATACAAAACTGTTTTCAGAGAAGGATTTCATAGAACAAAGTGTCATTCCGTGTAATTCCACTTTTATTTCATACAATTGGATGGATACTGACAAAGGTGAATGGGAATATGGTTTTAATATATTAATTTTTCCTTTATAATATTTCAACTCAGGGCTCAAATATGAAGTCAGTGTCCAGCTCGACAGAGTGAAGATCTGGTTTCAGTTTTGAGAACATACTGTTTTTTTAAAAAAAAAGCTTTTTTCATGGCATGTTTTAGAATTTTATAGGTGGTGATCTGTTTTAATGTAGAGCACAAACACCTCCCTGAGCCCTGTCCGCCTCAGGTCTAACAGATGAAAACTAAATGACTAACATTTGAAGAAAAAATTAAACAGTGCAATACATCAACAGATTTATTGGTCAAGGAGAATAAGTTTACATGGAAGTTCTGTTTCCAAGGGGAAAGAGGGTGGACCTGGAGGTGTTACGGACCCAAGAGCAAGGGTGTCACAGTCCACGGGAGAGGCCGGTTCATTGCAGGTGAACACTGAACAGGCCCAGATACAGCAGGGCCAGCATGAGGTGAGACTGTCCGGGAAATTTGTGTCTAGGCTCCAGGAGCAGAGGCCAACTGGGGTGTGGAACTCTCCACAGGTATTTCTGTATTGGTATTTCATTGGACTGTCCAGATTTCTAGCGGCGTTTCCCGGAATTGCCCAGGACGCAGGCAGGAGAGGAGTGAAGGGATGACAGCTGCAGGATGAGAAAAAGCCACCAGAGTGAAGATATTTGCCTTTTCCAGGATGTAGAGCAGAACAGAGGCGTTCAGCCTTCAAGGCTGGGCAGGATGTTCCAAGTCGGGCTTGTCATAAGGATGGTGCATGCTCTTTGGGGGGCCTCCTGCTGAGACCAGGCAAGCACCGTCAGGGCAGACAGGGGAGGCACGCCAGAGGCCTGGCCGAAGGTATCATCTGCTGAGGTCTGGGTGAAAAGCTGAATCCCAGCCTCTAGCCCACACTCAGCGGCTTGAAAGCTCTGGGCAGGACAGCGGAGGGCAGTGCTCTCAGTCAGAGCCCAGATGGGGCAAAGAAACTGGAAGGCAGGAACAGAGGGACTCCACTGGGAACCTGTAAGGTGGGATGGGAAGTGAAGTTAATGCCAATGTTGAATGGCAAGAGGAGAGACTGAACAGAGTTTAAATAGCTCAGAGCATCTGCTGCCGTGTGACTTCTCAGCCAGGTGTTCTGCATATCCTCCCTCTACAGCGATCACGGCAGACGGAGGCATGGCCACCAGCTGCTCTACTTGCAATGTGCCCTGCTGTGATGCAGCTGAGTGACCATGACCACATCACTTCAAACGATCAAATTGAAGTAATCTTTTGATTCACAAGGTACTTAAAGGGGAACTGCTATGCTATTTTTATATTTCAGGGTTAGAAAGAATCAGCATTGATGAGTGCATTTCAAACCACAATAAAAGTAAACTTGTAAAACATCCAATTTACAAAATATATTAAATTTCCTGGCATGCCCAAGACCATCTTCTGCGATTCAGAACTAGGCAAAAAAAATTTCAGTGATGTGTTGTTGCCCTATTACATTGTAAACAAGTAGGCTTGTGAATACATCTCTTTTAATCCAATAGAAATATTGCTTTTGATTTCAACACGGTTTTGCTGAGCAACAATACAACTCTGAATGCAGGTCACGTTTGAACATTTCTACAGTTAAATGTCTGCTGCACAGCCTTTACTTATTCACTCGTACATCACATTTGTCACGATCGCTAACCCCTTCTCTTAAGGGCGCTCCAGCCCTTCCTTGTTCCCTCCCATTGTCTGCACCTGTTCCCTATTCCCGCTCCCCCTTAAAAGCCAGACGCGGACCTCACTCCTGTTTCCTCACTGATTTCTGCATCATGAGAGCCCGGGGTCCTGCTGCGTCTGGCTCCGTTATGGTTTTAACTTTCTGTTCCTGATCCCCAGCCCCGCCAGTCCCGACCCGGCTCATGGTTTTAACCCTTGGATGGATCTCCTGGCTTTGGACTCTACTCTCCCGTTTGGATTCCCCGTTTGTACTTTGGCTTTGTTTGTTCGCCCGGACTCACTTCCCCAGGACACCAGTTCACCTTGGACACTCCCCCCTGTATCCTGACCCTTTCCTGCATGACTTTCTCCCTCGTGTATCTTCACTATTCTGGATCGCGTCGTCCGCATAGGGCCCGGAATTAACTGCTGCGTGACAACATTATAATAGTCATTACAGAGACTAGCGAGCAGGAAGGGCTGCATCACGTCGCAAATCATGGGAACTCTAATGCGAGTTTGCAACAACATGGTAACTTACAGTACTTTCACAAAGTTTACAATTTTGTGCTTAATTCAAAATTTGTAAAACAAAATTATAACATGAATGAATTTATTTTGTTACCAAGATTTAATGAGAAATTGGGACTGCAGTTCCCCTTTAACAGTGTGCTGAAGTTGCAAAATGAGAAAGCAACATGCTCAGCTTTTTCAGATTAAAACTGCTTCAGATTCTTGCAAATATGCTGCACATCTTTCCAAATCACTTAAGGATAATGAATTTGATAGGAAAATAAGGTTTTTTTTTGTAGGAAGGTTGTTTTATTTATGTTTTATGGTGTTGACTTTACTATCAATATTCGAAATGCTTATTTTAGACTTCATAATGTTTTTGCATGTTTTCCAAACACCATCAGAGTGAATTTAGTTTATTGTGATGGAGAAATCGTATATGTATGACTGTAGGTGTTTCTGGAGCTAAAGAACATGATAAATCTAAAGGAGTCAAGTGTTTTTCCCCAGCCCTCACAGGTTTGCAGGATGAGCTTGTGGTGTAACTTTAGTGGTGGTCAGCAGAGGCTCAGCGAGGTCTCCTGCGGTATTCTGGGAGATGGTGTAGAATCCACCCAGCAGGACCCAGCAGAGTCACTGCAAATACTGACATGGTGAACAATGTTTGCTGTGGAAAAAAAGAGAAAATATAAATGAATGCCTGTACTCCTTGGTTTACACGGCTGCTGTCTTCATTTACTGTATATGAGGAAGGTTATTTTATTTTATTATTCAATAACTGAATGATTTGGTAATGCTGTATATGGTGTTGTTTCACTGTGAGGTTGCAATGTTTTCAAAAACAAAATAAGAAAAGAAGCAATGTATGAAATGCCTTTTTTCTCACAATATATCCACAACACATATGTGCTGTATAAGATAAGATCACTTTATTGGCCACATGCAATTTCTTGTATTAGGGATTTGTCTTTTCACATACCCCAACTTACTCTCCATGAGACACACAGACAAGGAGAGAAGCTTGGGGTCAGAGCGCAGGATCAGCCATTTATATGGCGGCCTGTGAGAAGCTGGGGTTAAGGGCCTTGCTCAGGGACACAACGGAGTAGGATTCTTCTGCCAGCTGGAGGATACAAACCGGCAACCTTCCAGCCACAGGCACAGATCCTTAGCCACAGAGCCGCCGCACCACCCTATAGGAAGCTGATTTGAGTCGTTCTGAGACTAATAACAGGAAACACCTGAAAAACTGACTGTTGGAGCTGCTTATAATAAATAGTGACTTTTAGGATTAAAAGCATTGCTACCTGTCAGCGCTGAAGTCCTAGGTTCAACTCTTGGAGTACAATCTGTGTGGAGTTTGTATGTTCTCCCCCTGTACACATGGGTTTCCTCCAGGTGCTCTAGTTTCCTCCCAAAGTCCAAACACACACTGGTAGGATACCTGGCTTCTGGCACAATTGGCCTTGATGTGAGTGTGTGCTCTGTGATGGACTGGCATTCCAACCAGGGTACTGTATATCCTGCCTTGCACCTGTTGCTTGCCGAGTTAGACTTTGAATCCCCTGCGGCCCTATATACAGTAGCATATATCAGGTTAGTACTGCAAGTTAGAAAATGGATGGATGGATTATAAGTAAAGCACTGCTAAATTCACAGAACCGATGGACTTGCTTCTCATCCAGATCTCAAAATGTTAATGTTAATCAAGCTGCTCTAATGTAACTGATATAAAGAATGTTTAAATAATCAAAACACGAGCTATTGGATATTTTTTAAAAATTACCTCTGAAGCGGAACATAAAAAACAAGCATATAGCTGTCATCGTTTCCCTTTTTTATGCAAGATTTTTTTATTTAATATTCTCTGGCGGTCTGACTTTTAAGTCTTCACTTGAGTGTCACACAATTCTGTTGTATTTCAAAGAAGGTTACTGTATGTTTAGAGTTGTTTTTCTTTCAAAGAGCTTCACTTCCTTTGTATACATTTCTCTGAACAGAGGATGTGCTCATTAACTATTTCCCAGCTGGGCTTCTGGTTATTTTTTTAATTTACAGATCCTTTCCCCTGTGAACACTAACCATATTATTTCCAGAGAGATCTGTTCTTATCCTGTTCTCTAGTGCGTACTGCACGTAAGGCTGATGGGACATGACCCAGACACTTGGCCTGTAATAGGAACTGAACTGACATTGAAATCTGGATGAAATTTCCAGATCCTAATAGTTTGTGCTGTCAGTTATTTTCTGTTCCATTGAACACAAGGGAGTTTATAAAGTTTGTTGTTGCCTTCTAATGTAAATATTTAAATCGCAATGGCACAATTTAAAATGCTTAAGGGATGAATTGGCAGGAGAAGAATCTTCAACAACTACCATGCATACCTATGGAGCTTCCAGTCCTATTTTGCCACTAAATGAAGTAGTTTGTGGGGTATTCATTTGTCTTCCCAAATCTGGTCCTCTTGGCCTACACATACTAGAATCATTCTAGCTGAGCTCTCAGTAACATAAGAACCACTGTTTGACCTAGTCCCTTAATTCTATGCCTTTCACATACTAATAGTTACAGATTTTAAGTCAATTATAAAATGTAATAGTTAATAAGTAACCTCCCACATATTTAAGAGCAGAGAACACTGAAGGAGTTCAAGCTAATCAAAGTACTATATTTGTTTATCAAGAATAGACCATTGTATCATGATCTCCCTAACGAGCTCTAGAGACAAAGCTTATATTTGTTATGTTAGTAAAGCAGAACCACCCCTGATAAAAGACAGCAGGTCCAGATTTCTGCTTTCATTTGATTATGTCACAGTGATTCCCATTGCCCTGGTGCTCCCTGTTTCATTACACACCATGCATGCTTACTCAAATGGCCTTTGGGTGATCATCTGAAGAGTGCAATTTGGAGAACAGCATCACCATTTTCTTATTAGGCTGTATTTCTCTGTCTAGCAGCTGGGACCAGTGGGTCTGCTCTGCTTCAGACACTCTGTGACGCTGCTCTTTATAGTTACGCTGTTGTTAACTTGGAGTAGATATAAAAACTTGATTTTCCAGAAATTGACCATCCTCACAAACTGATCACATAACAGGAAGTGAATTGAAATCCACCACATTTCTACGTAATACACAGTTGTATCTAAGTCTGTTTTGAAAACACACTACTATGTACATAAGCACTTCATTGCTAGCTTCTTACATTTCTCCATTGAAGATGTCCTTAACTGTTGCAGTCAATCTCTGTTGTGGTTAAGTTTCATGATTGTGTCATTTTTAATCAATTTTATTTTTTAATAACATCCAGTGCATACTACTAATTTCTATGAGAGTGCTGACACAGCCATGCTTGAGATGTATAATTTCTTTCATGTTGCTCATCATTTCATGCTTTTAAGTTGCTGTGTCTGCTTGATTGGAGGTTTGCTATGTTCACTGTCTGTTGCAGCAACAACAACAATTCTGAAGAAATTGTTAGAAAGTGCACACTGGAGCCAAATTAATGGAACTCTGCAAAATTACATTTTAAGATATTTTTAATTAGTATCCCATGGACAAGTGGAAGGCAGGTCACGTATTCTCTGTAAATAACCATTTTTGTCATTCTGTTTTTCTGCAGCCCTGTTGGTAATAAGATTTGAAAATCCTTTTCAGAAGCTACTTCACAAATCATATACATGACAAGCTCCCTTTTTTTAAAGAATATTAGTTCAATGCTTTTCATACAACCCTTACCCTGTGAGTAGTCATAAATTTTGCCAGATGGACCAGATTGTAGACTGTATGGCATCAATTCACTAACACTGGTAACAAAATAGACAAGGTAATAAAAAAATATTTACTCAATGAGGAGAAATGACATATCATCAGAATGTTCTTGTCTGATGAAAGTCAAAATAATATTGACCGTCAAGGAGATGCTGACATAATAAAATATGTTATTATTTCCAGCCATCCGTTCCGGAAAGGTGATTATTCTTGGTGAGGACTGTGTCAACTAACCAGAAGCAAAACGGAACATAGCAGAATGCCAGTTCCTAGCAGAGTGCAGACATACAAACACAGTCCAGCTAGAGACAGCACACAGGGACAAGCTAGAGACACTTTGTTTTGCCAGTGTGTCTTTGAAAGGTGGAGGGAAAACAGAGGATCCAATGAAAAGTCCTGTGAATGTGAGGAGAACATGAATACTCCACACAGAAGGCAGTCCAACCTGAAAACAAACCCCTGACCAAATAGCTGTGGGGCAGCAGCATTAGGTGCCAGGCTACTACTCAGCTCTCTCACAGTTTTATTTCCAGCAAATAATGTTCTAAGTACCATTATCTGAACACAATTGAATATCACTGAAACAACCATGAAGGCTGAAAATTGATTAATCTGCCAAAATAATTTAAAATGCAAAAATGAGAATGCCGAAACTACTTAGAAAACACACCTGTTTGCCCCCTTCTTCCTAACAGTAAGATAACAAAATCACTTTCTACATATAATTATATTAATGATGATTTTAACTTTAATTTTGCAACAGTAGGTGCCGCTGTATCTGCACCCAATAAACCAGTAATTTATTATGGGTTAGCAAGTACTGGTAGATCTTGATTCCAGAGGTCAAAGTCAGACACGGTAGTTCAGTACATGATGTTTTAGTCAACAATCTTCCAGTACAATGTTTTCTGAACCTCATGGATTCAAACTGTTATATCACATTAAGAAAATGTTCCTAAAATAATTCAACATAGCATTCCTACCTTCTGCTTCTGTCAGATATTTATTGTTTTATTTACATTTTATTTTTGTGTCTTAAAACATGTAGTTAGTCCAAAAGATTGCAATGTTTCACGTGATAGGCAATTTTCTCTGAAAGAAGAATGTCACTCACCCCTGGTCCGATCTTATCTTTGGGGGGCTTGCTGTAGATGTTGGCTGTCTGTTTAGTTAGTATCTTCTCGCTCCTAAAAAGATGTGCAGCTGTAGTGGGTCCTCTCAGAATGGCAAACATTTTTTCACACAGCTTTGCCAGGTTTCGATTTCTGTAGTCTGCACACTGGTCTGAGGGATAGTTAAAGACTGGCTTGCATGTCCTGTGGGTCTGAAGACAGATTCAGACAAAACTTAAATCCATCCCTTCAAAGGGAGGAGCCATTGACAGCCTCTGATATACACTATCTCCCTGAAGATGGTCTTAGACTTCTCTAAGCTGCAGATGCCCTTTAAAAAGCAGCTTGACATTCCTTGTTCTTATTTCTGACTCTTTGAGACAAGGTTTTGTTATGCAGCTACCTTGCATGTTTGTATGTTCTCCCTATGTTTGCCTGGGTTTCCTCCAGATGCTCTTGTTCCTCCTACAGTCCAAAGACATACTGGTTGGTTAAATGACTTCTGGGAAAATTGACTCGGGTGCAAGTGGTTTTGTCTGTCTGTGTCCTGCGATGTATCCTGTCTTGCGCCTGTTGCTTGCCAGGATAGGCTCCAGCTCCCCAGATACCCTCTGTTGGATGAAGCAGTTAGAAAATGGATGAGTGGATAGATTTTAATCCTAATGTTTAATCATTATGAAACTGGTGTCGGTTGTAGTTGATGTTTCAAACACCGGTCAGGACAGTTTAAATAAAATTTAAAAACTGCTACAATGTTCAATACATTACAATAAACATTATAGAATATACAGTACTGTATATGTGCATTTCTTGTGATTAAGAAAACCCTTGCTTGGCTATGTTAAATTATGAGTAATAGGTTTATTCCATGCTGAAAAAAAGAAGAAAGAAAACACAACGTTTCGGCCATGGAGCCTTCTTCAGGTGTGAGCCTATTACTTGTTTCTTGCAGCCTACGCATGCTGACGCAGTTACCCACCTGAACTACATTAAATTATGCAGTGCCACTTTTACGAACCTAAGACATTATGGCATTAGAATAATGCCATATGCAGTTGGAAAATAAATAGCAACACTGTGATTGTTTAAAGACAGCTTTATACATTTTTTCATTAGAAAGCTGCTTCGCGTGTCATCAAGCAATCAATAGGTCACCCAGTTTTACATGTCAGCTGTCCTCCAGACGAATAGCACCTGATCCTGTGCCTTTTATCTTCAGGTGCTAGAGACTGCATGTCTATAATTTTGGAAAGACAGTGGCCTGATTAGTAGAGGTTGTATTTTGAAATCTTGCACAAAATCAAACAAAAACAGTTTTGCTTTTCCACTTAGGTTTTACTGTTTGTCATCATCACAGTCTTTGATGTTATCATGTCTGAGTGAGTTCATGACAGTCCTTTTACAAAACAGCTCCTGATTCCGCATACTGATTTTCACCTTAGGCCTGGATTTAATCTAAATGTCAACTAACCTGCCAATAACCAGTTCCAGTACTGTCACTTGTTTGCAGTTGTCTTTTTTCCACAGGTTATTTACATCAATTTATTGAAAAGCATGCCTTTGAGAACAGAGCTTGGAAATTGCAGGTTTTAAATTAATCCAGACCTTAGTACCTATAACATGACCATATACAAATACATTTATTTTGGTGTGGCGTACCCCATACCCACCAGCACACATGCACTAATACTGACTCTATTTCTAGCCAAAGCCTCATAAACTACAATGGATAGTTATGGAGTTTCAAGGTTTCACATCTCTTAAAATAACTGTCAATGTTTTTTGAAAAAAAATATTTGAAAAAAAATCATGTCATAATATCCAGAATCACAACATCAACTTTGAGCTATAGGGTTTCATTATATTGTCAGAAGGTGCACCACTTATAGTCACATCATATCTCAACAGCTAAGTATAACGTTGCCTAGTATAGTACATAGAGAGTTGTGGCACTCTCTCCTTAGGATGCAGAATTCCAAACGAATGCCACTGTATGGTGACAGAACACAGCACTTCGGGATCCTATGACTCAAAGGACAAGAAACTTCTTGAGTCTTTCAAGATGCCCCTGTGGTCAAGCTGATGCATGGTGTACTGGAGGTTAAAAGGCTACTCATTTCCATTGAAATATACTCCCAGAGCATACTGATGTGCATTCCTGTTTGTGGAATATGCATCTGAAATTGGCTTAAATAGAGCTAAATATACATTATGACATGTATTGCATTACCTATTTCTGCAATTACAGCTAAAAATACAGTCAGCATTAATTTCTTTCTACTCCTTTCCTCATGGTGTTTGTGACGTCAAGCAGTATGCAGATTGGCAGCTGATGTCCTTGCTGTTTGATCTGTGTCACAAAAACTCATTTCAGTATGAGTCAGTTTTCTATTAAAATACCCAAATTCTAAAATAACATGGTACTATTAACTGATATGAACTTTTAACTTCTGTGTAGTTAATATCCTTTCTTTTATTTAGTTCCATTTTGCGTGTATTTGATGTCCTACCTCCCAAACCAGCCTAGACGTACTGTAGGCAGACATTTTCAGTTACATGGTTTATTTGGTAATGGTGTCCTCTCATCCAGACCTCAGCAGGCTGGAAAAAAATACATTTTGTGCAGGCCTGCTCTGGTTTGACACTTATCAGATTTCCCTGTGGGTTGCAACCAGTGTGCAGTATGGAAAGTATGATAAGAACTGACAGGAAGATGCAGTTTAATAAGAACACATCCAAACAAGCTACAGGACAGCAATTTCTCAAGTGCATGCAAAATGCATATTTGCATATTTTGTCAAGATAAAAGGAAATTATTTATGCAGATTCTACAGCTCTAGACAATCAGACCAATACAATATATATATATATGGTATTGGGTATTTTTATATGGAGAGAAAGAAAAAAAATACATGTAGTATATTCCAACACCAAAATTCAGAATAAACCATTAGTATTATGGACCTCAATGACAGGTGCTGTGAGAACACAGCTTCTGTGTTTCCTGTGTTGAGGGGGAGTGACGTGGGGTGGGTTAGGAGATGTGATTGTAATCATACTCAATACAGACATTTGTTTAACCAGAGCATTCCAATTAGAACACATTCTCTTTTTCAGCTAGGCAATAGATTCACGCCACTACTGCAGAACATCCATCCTGTCATCCGTTTTCTAATGGCTTTATCCAATACAGGATCGCGGGGGAGCTGGAGCCTCTCGTGGTGGCCAGCAGGTGCAAGGCAAGATATACCCTGGACAGGACACCAGTCCATCATAGGGCACACACAGACTCGAACATGCACACACTCACACCAGGTTCACAGTTCCCCAAAGCCAATTAACCAACCAGTATGTCTTTGAACTGTGGGAGGAAACCAGCGCATCCAGAGGAAACCCACTTGAGCACGGGGAGAACATGCAAACTCCGTGTAAATAGCACCCCAGCAATGCTAACCACTACACCACTTTACCGCTCCTAAAAATATGTAGTAGATAACAAATCGAATTACACATTATAGAGTACGCATTAAAAATATGTAGTACATATGTACGCTTTATTGCACTATAAGCGGTAATTAATTTAACAATAAAAAATATTTTTGTATTATCCAAATCTCTAAGAAAGGTACTGTGTTTTCCAGACAGATACTCAATCAATTTTAAGGGTGACATGGGTCAAATTAATCAAGACTTTCAATAAATTACTGCATTAATTTCTATATTCAGTGCTACAGTATATCCCATAACAGAGTTTTATTTCCTCTGTGATTTATACTTGGCAAGCAGGCGCCACTTGGCAGAGAGGTGAAAGCAGTACAGGAATGTCAGACACAAGTGCATTCTTGTACTTCTACCTGTAGCAGGTTAGTAATTATCAGTAGGGGGTAGTGAAAGCAGACTTGAGGGCAGATGTCTATCTTACCTCATTTCGATGTCTCCATCCAAGACAGCCACAGATGCCCCTTTTAGCTTTTGCCCAGTTTTAATATGATGTCATCTCTGCTCTGGGAGCAATGGAAAGCCTATAATTCGCAGGGTGAGACTGCACTACCTTTGCCTGGGTGCACAATACTTTAAAATGTTGGCATAGTACTGTACATTGCTTAATGTCTATAAAACTTGTCAAGGATTGGAGAGGACAGTTATATAACAAGGGAAAATGTTGCATGCTTTTTAAAGGCATTTTATCATTTTTCAGCACTGTGCTGAAAATTCTGCTTATTCCATGACATTGAAACTTCTCATTATTCATTCTTTAAAATTATCTCAGTACTCTTGACACTTACTGTAGGATTAGACCTTACTTAGGGTTAAAGTAACTGAGGGTTACTTTAATACGTGTATGCGTTCAACCAAACTGTCACTCAGTCTCAAGAGGTTGAAACTGCACAAATAATCTTCAGGTATCTCAATACTGTACAATAGCTAATCTTTTTTAATGTTTAACTCTAACCCCTAAATACCGTCTATAACCTGCATAGTTTAGGAATGAAAAGATTAAGTTTAAAATAGTCTTATATTTACTTATTCCTTTATCTTTTAGTGCTGTAGTTATCTGTATCCTGCAACACATTTTATATTTGTAAACAGTTTTATAAAAGAGTATGAAATGTATCCATGTGTGTATACAATGTTGTTGACAGGTACAGCAAGCAAGATAATTAATATAAAAGAATACATAATAACTTTCACGTTTATGGTGTAAACAACAATAAATAAGGTTATTTAGATAAACATTTCTGGTATTAAAGTGTTTTTTATTACAACATATTTTTAAACTTCATAATTGTTCTGCATGTTCATGTGGAAAATACATAATATGTCTCCCCCTCTTGATTAAATATGGTAGTACTCATAGTATACAGTATGTCTTCAATCTAATTTTTATATCTCTTTTGTTACAATAACCTCATTATGTTGAAGCAAAGAATAAGAAAATTTTTATTTATTGTTGGGATTTTAGTGGAGGCTTTGAAACAAGTTTCTCTCACACCTGAAGAAGGCTCCATGGCCGAAACGTTGTGTTCTCTTTCTTCTTTTTTTTCAGCATGGAATAAACCTATTACTGGTTCCTTTGCAGCCTACACATGCTGATGCAGCTACCCACCTGAACTACTAAGTTTCTTAATTATATCTAGAAGATTTATCAGGAGGTGTCCTGACAGTTTATTTACCTGTCCACCTAGTGTGTTATTGAACATATGTACAGTATGCTCTATTTATAAGAAGTGCCTTGCAATAGTACTCACTTCTTTGAGACCATTTCCTATGGTGTCCTATTGTGTGAATTACAAAATGATGCATTCACAGTCTTCAGTATTTTATTCAACATTTCAAAGTTCAAACTGAAGACTTCAAAGGGTAAGATAAGGTACAGTACATATCAGCAAAAACTAAAGAGAAAAACTGAAATATGTTGATTGCATAAGTATTCAGATATGTGTACTCAATATTTGGTTGGAAGTGCACTTGGAAGCAATTACTACTGCAAGTCTTTTGGGAAACTGTCTACCAATCGGTTGCAAATTTTGCCCATCCTTCATGGTATCTGATTTGTTTTGAAAGCTCCTTATCCTTCATGGTTTAAATCTGCTTTAAATGCACTGCCTGTGAAACCAAGGCAAATGTTGATTTTGTCATTTTGCAACTTTTTAATAAATACGTATCGACAAATGTCTAATTAAAGACAGTTTTTAAGAACTAATGTGGTATGTAATATCTTACTTAAGTCTAATTACTTTTTTGAGTAAGACAAAACTTTTCATTGTGAAATCATGAGAACAGCTATTATTGCATACGGACACAATTAATCACGTGGCTCATTAAAAAAAAATTTCAATTCAAATATTTATTTTCCACCTGAATATATTTGGTTTGTTAATGCAAAGGGGATGAATACTTAAGCAATATTGGCATATCCATTTTGCTTTCATAATAATTATTTACTTCTTTCTTTTCGTTTTTGCTATCCTGGCCAGGATTTATCCTGCCTTGTACTTCCTGCATGTTGGGATAGGCTGGTTAGAAAATGGATGGTAGTGTTTAGTAGGTTATGTATTTAACAAACAAATATTAATAGCTATGTCAAAGTGTCATGACTGTAAGCTTTAAAGCAACAAAATGTAAAAACTGTATACTGTTCTGTACATTTTTTAGATTTTATTGCCTAAAATGAACGCTGAATACTTTTGCATGACACTGTACGCATGAATGTCTGTACAGTATATGTGTATCTATTACAATACTAAATTGTTTTGATAGTCTAAAGTTCCAGGACCAAAGAACTTTAGCTTTGAATTAGTTAGCCTGAGTTTTCAGGTTGCCAGCTTTCTAGGTCTTGGAGAGAGATCATTTCTCTCCACAGCAATTGGAGATGCTAAGGCAATGCCGAGCTTTATACAGTTTTCTTTGGAAATTGGAAAAAAGACGGATCAGACATGTACATTTTCATTGTTTTTCTATTTGACGTTTTTTTTCACAAAGTGAGCTACAAAGAACCTGTATCTCACTTCTGTCTTCTAGGAGGCATCTTCTATTACTGTGTAAGTTGATTTATTTATGAAGAGAACTGTGAAGGCTGACCTAGTTAATGTGGCACATCTGGTTTGCAGTGGGATCCTAACAGAATCTGAAGCTCACCATTCAAAGCACTAGTGTCTTTCATGTAACACAAGAGGACAAAACACACATTTTCTGAGCCATGGACCTTATCATCAGGCAAAGCCTAGAACTGCTTTGACTGCTTTGACCAGTGATTCTCAACTGGACTCTTTCCCTCAGACATGGAATATGCCCTTGTCTGCTGCTTTTTGTTAAAAATGCTTTCAGCTCTAAGACAGTTAAATGAGATTTGTAAATGATCTCAACACTGTGCTAATTAGGACTGCACTTATTCAGGTGTATGAGCTAAAATATAACCAATTGGACCTAAACAGAAGGAAAAACACTGACTCACTGAGGGTGTTTTCTGATAGACAGTCATTCGAACCTGTGTTTATCATCACTGAGAGAAGAAAATGGTGTAAATTAGCAACATAAGTAACAGGCACCAATTAGCAGTGGTGATTAAGAGACTAGTTGGAACAAAAACCAGCCGACACAGGTATACTACAGGACTAGGACTGAGAACCACTGGCTAAAACGGTAAAGTATTACTTGAGCTTCTCCTAACTGATGTGGGCATGACGTAAGACTCAGAATGCTGGGAGAATGTGCTTTATTTCCAAGGTGTCTTTTGATTTTTTGATGACATCTGAACTCAAGATGTTAAGTTTTTGAGCTTCAAAATCTAAAGGTAAATCAATTTTCTTTTCAAAAGTGCCTTGAACCAAGATGAGAAAATAACACTTCAGGATGAAATCAAGGGATATACTGAGACTTAATCAGTTCCCATAGATGTTGCCTTCTTGAAAATATTATCCTGAAACTACAGTATATATGTATATTCTACTATGTAAAATTGGTTCCACTTTTTCCTCTCTCTCGAACTAGGGCCCATTTTAAATTCCCCAATTGTGTTTATTTCAAAAATTATTTTTATTTGTGTTTTTCCACATTGGTTTTGTCTCCAGCTTGTTTGGCATATTTGTATTTCTAGAATTACTTTAGCAAATTAAGGGTAAATTCTGTTAATAATGTTAAATCCATTTGTATTTTTACGGTGATTTTTGTGTTGTTATGTGTGGGGTTGTACTACTATGAAACAGAACCAAAATGATTTATTCAAAGCAAACTATCACTTTTTATCTAATATGTAAGTATTTTGTAAATGCAGTGCATAACTCCAAAAAAATATGTTGGTCTGTTTTCACCACATTATATCGATCATTTTAATAAAAGTGATAGAATACATTTTTTAAATAGTATGTCTTCTGCCATTATGAAGTAGAGGATGGGGAAGAGACATAGCTGAATGTTTCAAGAATCTTCTACATGTGCATACAAGCTTCTGTGAAGCCTACTCTTACCTCCCCAAACAGCTGCTGCACAAAAATGCAGTGCATTCCACCCAAGCCCACAATCTGTTAAAGTGCTCTTACACACACAAGAAATGAGAACAATGTTTTCAGTGACCTCAAACAGATACTGTAATTAATCTGTTGCATTTATGCAGTAAATTATGTTTCAAAGAAATGGCCCTAAGGCAGTTGCTGATTTAAAAAAATGAATTTAGTTAATTAAATTAAACATTTGTCAATTAATAAGGATAGCGGGTCTCAGTATAGAGAAGAGACACAGGACAAATATTTGTCAGCCATTTTTAGATCCTTTGATAATACTACTAGTAATTATTTTTATGATGTTATTTATATATAATGGATATTTTATTAGTTAAAAATATGCATTATGTAAAAAAATCACGGAACGTTCTCAATGTTTGAGATAGCGCTAACTTCACTATATGGGAATGATGTTGGCTGACTGTCAACAGCACTATGTGTTAAAACTGCTCCCATAAATCAGTTAAATGTTACTCATTGAAATTACACTGTGCCAGAATGCATTCATCCAGTATTTCCAAGAAAAACTCACTACCATCGTCACTAAGCTAAGCATAAGTGGTCAATATAAGCAGTTTTTTTGCTTGGTCTGTACTTGTGTTATTGTAATACCACTGGTATGATAGCAGTTGCTCTACCAATAAACACACAATTTCAACATTTCATCAACAGGACGGTTTCTGCATTGTTGTCAGTGCTTTGAATGGCCTTCCTGGGGGTGTTACTCTGACACAAAGCTATCAGGGAAGGGCTGTGAAACACTCTCTCTGTCATTTTCTGGGTAGGTGCTGCCACTGCACAGGCAGTATAAGAAGGACATCAGTTCCATTGCTTTAGTTGACATTTTTCTGTTTCTTCAATAAAAATTAATGTGAAGTTCACTGTCTGCATCTTCATTGTCTGGATTCACCTTAGCATTCAGATACTGTTTATGTGTGGATAAACTGTCAGCAAAATGCAATACAAGCTCCTAGGCTAATAATCAGTTGCAGTCGACCACATGACTGCCAACATTGATTGCACAGTAATTTTTTAATCAAAGAGATCTGACGGCTGAAAGATAATAGATGCATAAACAAACTAGACATAGTTTTCTGATTTTTTTTTGCAAAAAAAGACATCTGTACACAAGCCCTTCCAACTTGTAGTGGTCTTTTTCTACTATGTACGTGGAAATTACAGCATGCTTTGCATGAATGATGGTGGAAAAATGTAGCCGCTTGTGGCAGTGATTTGAAAGATTTGAGTGTTTAGTCTTGTGCAAAAGAGATGGGACTTTGATCGTGGGAAAGCATCTGACATTCTGTGAAATGAAAACAGATTTACCCTATGAAGACGCGAGTACGATTCTGCCAACAAAAACAGGAAAAGTGTCACCACTGCCAAGACATTTAGTTTCTATCTATTACGTTCATGGCGTCACGACAAGGATCTGTACTGAAGTGTGTGTTAATAAGATACAGTACATTAGATAGAGGAGTTTGCATTTTATTGAGGCAGATGCAAAACACTGCTGTAGGCACCATTACACTTAACATTGTATTTTGGTGCTTTCGTAAAGTGCTACACAATCATTGCTATTGACAAATGCTTTAATTTCTGAAAAACAATTTTCTTTGTATTATTGTACCCTAGTATTCCAGTATTTACTGCTGCTTGTGCTACGGTTGTTCTGTACTGCGATTTGATTGGGTGTGCCGTAAAAAAGCGAAACCATGATTTAAATCTGAACGGTACTTGTTTCTGAAGGTTGGTATCTAGTATGCAAATTCAAGTAACACCAATCGCCAAGAAAAACATGCATAAATAATCACTTTAGATACAGTAGTATACGCCTGCTTTTCTTGCAATGCGGCCCGCTCGGGGGTAGTGGGCGCTAATAACCAAAACGCCCAGCCGAAGACTAGCCCGTAGTCTCGGGTTTCTCCACTCTGTGGCATCTCCAGAGCCCGGACCAGCCAACAAACAGCGTCGGGATAGGCCACCTCCGGCACCCAACCAGGCTCGGCGCAGGACTACAGAAAAATAAAGCAGTGGAGAGGACCCCCTGTCTAGAGTTTCTCTTTTCAAGGAAAAGCAACGAAAAATCGGGGGGAAAGTCTGGGCAAAGTGGAATTAAAAGCTAAGGCTGGGTTTTTGGAAGCCTCGGGCTGGGATGACGAAGATGTGTGCCGGGGTTTGAAGTGTGTTTTAGAGGGTTTGAGCTGTTTTTTCGAGGGGATAAAAACTTGTCTGGCAGCGAAGGAGCCAGAGAGAAGAGGGAGCTTCTTCAGCGAGAGAACAGCAGTCTTGGGCAGAGAGGAGGCAAGAGTGGACATCGTGGAGCCCGTGAACTTCACACCAGGTACGGATAAAAGAGAGCAGGGTGGCTGTAGTTTTAAGCACTCTAGTGTCTTTTTTTCTTTTCTTTTTATAAAATCCCGACAACTCAAACTTGTCCGTGTTGCGGTTGCCTGTGGTCGCTAAGGCTCGTAATACGAAGAATTGAGCAAAGCGGGCGTAGCAACCGAAACACGTAGCTAATTAACCAGAGAGCAATCCGTTGTTGTTTTATTGGTTTATTCATTCTTTACATCACCGTGTCTTCTATTCATTCGAAGTTGCATGGTTGGAGACTTGTGAAAATATCCACTTTAAATACAGTAAAAGAATATTGCTAATCGTACAATTGATGGACCTCTTCAGCATGTAGCTCCACATCTGGAAATAAACTCCGCTTTGATTAGGGGGATATAAGCTTGCTTTTATATTGATGACGGATAATGACACGGATCATCATGCCCAGTTGCATGTGTTAGTACGAACGAAAATGAATTGGCAGAGAAGTGGACCGTTTGCTCCATGTTAGACTTTTCTATGTGCTTTTACATACAGTATTTAGATTCATGTAGTGGGAGTGTTCCTGTATTCCGAGTCACTCTTAATTTGGTGCCATTCGCAGATGAAAGCAGAAATCACTTTAATATTAATACGCCTTTTAAAAACAAATCAATTTTTAACGGTTGACCAGTAAAGATGTGCTGTGCCAAAGGAAGTGTCTCACTATACTGCGTTCGTCTTGTAGCTTATTTGGCGTAGCTACATTTTTCTAAATTAGCGGCCGTTGTATCTTTTACCTGTCCACAAGCCAGGATGAAGTATATTCCTGTATACAGTAACTAGTTCAGCCAGGTGTGGTGCCTTTCCACCTAAAACAACTTTTTTAAGGTATAACTTAATTAGTGTTACATTCTTCTATGTAGTGGTTGTTTTCAGTGTCTCATCTGTGCTATCTTTGTATTTTAACAAAAAGTCCCTTACAAAGGCAGAAGCACTTTTTACGCTAATTTGTGGTCATCGGGTCTTAAAATTTTCCTTCAATCAATTATCTTGGTAGACCGGTGATCTGCGACCATCTTAGTAATGAGGTCTTGGTGTTCTGCATGTGTTTTTTTTGGTGTTTTGATTCCTATACAGAAAACGCTCCCCAAACCATACTTATTTATAAACAATTTATTTTGTTGATGCATAGATTCTTTCGTGCTCAAGACGAGGGTGGTTCTGAAAGATTATTTTAACTTTTTTTAACAGCTTCATTTTCAGGTGTTTGCATTTAGTGACGTAGAATAAAACCCGCGTTGATCATATGATCAGGGTTTTTTTGCTTTGTAAATAAAGCATGTGAATCGTTTACTGTATTTGACATAACGTTTAGTCTTTTTCCGACTAGAGTGGTCGCTAGCGTTAACAAAATCCCAGAACCCGCATTAATAATATTAGCCAAGTATTTGCTTTAACATTGAGTTGCATGTTGTTAACACTTTAACACACGTTACCTTTGCACCTCTATTAGTTCTTTGAGAACGCTTCTGTTTTACTTTTCGGTCTTTTATGAAGGCAGAAGTAGCGAATGCATAAAATTACTAAATAAATGCTTTATAATCCTTTCCAGTGTATTTGTTCATTGTTTAAATATTGATATGCCAGCAAAGCACGGTCATTATTCCCCTCAGGCAGTTAGTTTTGTGTTATGTGTATCTGAGAGATATACAGTTGTAGTACAGTTTCATCTTGCTTGCAGTCCAAATTAGAATGTGATTGGCAATCTAGATCTTAACTAGTATAGAACTGTTTGTTTTTGGCGCACTCTCTAAACACATTTCCAGAGAATTGGTGTCCTACATTTAGCAGGTATTTCTACAGATATAGAGTACAATTTGCTGTATTACCCGGCCTGCAAAAATACAGAAGCTTTGAACCTAGTACTTTTTTTGTTCCAGTAGACCAAAACACCCAGACCGAAAACAGCTTGTAAAACTGTTTATTCAGAATTCAGTGTAGGCAAAAGTTGTTCAATAAAATATCCACATTGTCTGAAGTGTGTTAAAGACATTATGCATTTGACTGTATTCACAGTTTGCAGCTGCCTGGCCTTAACTTTTTATATGCTGCGAGATTGTAATTGTAAGGCATGGAATACGTTATTTCCCTTTTTGTTTGTTTATAATTGAGGCTGGAACCCACCTACATAAATCTGTCTATAAGTAAGTCACCATCTGTCTGAAATTTCACTAATGGTAATGAAGTATATTTCCTGGTTATTCTTGTTTTTTGTACACTTAAGCATTTTACAAGCATGAAATCTTTTATTTGAAAAGCGTCAAATAAAATGATTTACCTCATCAAAACAAAACATGGAGATGAGACTGTTACTGGTAAATTTCCTAATGTGCATTTAATTTATTTTGAATCCAGTATGTACGAGTAATTATTATGCACTTTAATTAATGGGTCTCCTATGGAGTTTAAATTGGCTGAGATTGGAGCTGCTGTGAGTTTGTATTTATTTATTTTGCTTCTCCTGTTTAAACTATACTTGTATAAGCATGTTCAATTTATCCATTTAAAAAAAAATAGAAAGTTTGGATTGAAACCGTGTTGTGAGAAAGAAATGCATAGAGCTGTTGTTTTTGACAGACAAGGCCACATTTGAAAGTTGGAGGCAGGGGTTTTCCGTTCTCTGCTTTATCTGTCGTCTGGTGTGGGTTTAGAATTACATGCCGACACTGGTTTTAATTTTCAGGAGCAGCCTGAGGCAAACCATTGCAAGTTACAGCAAATTTACTGCGCTGAAACAGGTAGATGGTTACAGAAGAGAAAGAATAATAGTAATAGTGTCCAATTGTGTGCGTTTCTAACCAAAGTGATGATTAAATATGGCTTTGGTGTTCTGAAGCTACATAAAACAATCAGCTCCCTGATGTTTTAGAGACTGCAGGCTAAAAAATAGGGTAAGTTTTCTGAAGAAAAAACTCTGCAGTGCCTTTTGGTTCTTGTTCTTGGTGTTAATCCCATTGCTGATGGACGGCTAGAAGGTCAGCAGTTTTGTCACAGGCCGTGTTTGGTGTTTTCCAGATTGCTTGTTTCTCAGTCGTGTTCTACTCGGCTCTAATCCATCCTCAAGCCACACCGACAGGTGAAAGAAAGAACTTGAACTTGAACCTCTCTTGCTAATAATGCGACGATTGTCTTTATTTTCACAGGCTGTAAAAGTTGTTGTTCGGGTCAAAATGTGTTTTAAAGCTGCTCAGTCTGTGAAGTCGGAGCAGTCGGTATACCTGATATCAAGTGAGATGCCTTAGGCAGCAGGCTGTGCGCCACTGGCCAGGAATTGTGATCTGTGATCAGACTCCTCAAACTGCATGTGCGCTCTGATCTCGAGTTAACATTTTTGAAGAACAGGAACAAAAGAAACATCTTCAGCTTTGGTACTGTAACACTGTGAGAGTTCAGTGAATCATTTGGTTGTTTCATGTTAGATAGTGATGGAATAATTATTCTAAACATTATACAAGAACCTTCTGCACATGTCACTTTCACATCTGTAGGTATTTTAACATATTATCGCTGAAGTACTGCCTCCAGGATTAAATATAGTTGCATTGTTTCACCAGGCAATAAAAATAACTAGTTTCTGTCTTTATTCAAGATTCTCAGTGTTTAAATGGCTTTAAAATCCACTTTGGTAGATGTTAAATCCACTTTAATTATTGCTTCTGCCATATAATTCAACAAAGATGCTGGTCTGGTAGGATATTAATTATATTTTTATTTTTGCTTGTCCTTGGAGAATATGTATTGGCTTGTGCTGCAGTTGAGTTTAGAGCAGAGCCAGGTTCTTGTCTTTCATGCGACTGCTGTATATTAGTGTCTTCTGCTCAGAGCATAGTGCAGTTTGACCTTTCGGATTCAACTCGAGCCAGGTTTAATTTCATCTTTCTTTTCATCTAATGCTGACATTTAGTGTTACTGTTCTAAACTTAGTTTTTCCAGTAGATCTAAGAACTCAGGTTTGTGATCTAAAGATGTGATCAGATTATCCTTTGTTGTCCATTCCCTAGCTGAAAGGACAGTTTTCTCTGTAATTAACTTTTGGGGGAAAAAAATTACATTAATGAAACATGGCTTGGATTTTCACGTTGTCTAACAGGAAAAAAAAAACATCTCATCAGCTGCACACACAAGTATTATAACTCCAAGCCCATTGTTGTGAAATAGAAATGTTTAAATGGAAGTCTGGTGCTGTTGAAGTCCTACCCATACTTTTCCTGTCCACCCCCTTCCTCTTCTTTTCTTGCCTAATACAAGTAGGTTGCTTAACTGTGCTTGACAGATTAATTTGTTTTCCTTTCAACATGTTTTATGTTGCTTGACTGTGGATTGTAAATCAGTCTGTTAATGTCGGTCTGTGGGGTCATCACATCAGCTCAGTGTTCAAGCCGTGTACTAGGAACAGCTATAAATGTACAGGATTTGTGAGGGACCTGAGACATTTCCCAAGGACTGACTAGGGAACCTTATGGAATGTGCTTTCTTCCAACATTGCAGTGAAATTCGAGCTGATCTTAGTGTTGAAGCTTTTAATTTAATTACGTCATAATGTAGTAATCACAACATGTTAATCGACGGCTGTAAAAATTGGAAGCAAGCAGTGCATATATTGAGAGAATGTGTGTTAAAGATTGAAAAAAGCCTTTTGATTTAAAACCACAGAGACGATGGTGCCATATGGAATACTAAGCCTAAAGTGGACGTGTGGCCAATCTGCTTACATGCTATTTAAGACCCAACAGGATGTGAATAAGTATAACCATTCTTGGACTTAGACATGTAATTAGGCTAGCTGTACACACATGGGGATGGGTTCCTTCAGTAAATTAGCAGAATCTTCTAGTAGTTCATAGCATTTGCCTTCTATGAATGGCCACTAAAAGTAAACAGAGGTTTGTTTTTCAGCCTCTTATTCTGTGTTTACTGTGCCATGAATACCCACGTTCTGGGGTGTTCAGTTGGTTTTCAGAGCAGAATACAAGGCTGTCTGAATGCAGAAACTGCTGAGCACCAGAAGTCAATGGTGAAAGAATGAAAATAGTGCTGCCACATGCAGCTGGTGTATTCAGTCATGTGTGCAGAAGCAGCTTTTGATTTCGTTTAGGGTTTATTTTCCATAGAATTGACATATAAACAAGCCCTACAGTTTTTACCCCCGTGTATTTTTTAAGTGTTTAAATATATTTTATCAGTTGATTACAGATCTTCAGGCCTGTTGAGTCAGTGGAGCTCACAACAGCCCAAGAGATTCACTATAAGAAGTGGAAGAGTTCCGAGTAGGTTCTTAAGCTGGTAATTTATCTTGTTAAATTTAGTTGTACAGAATTCTAGATTACCTAGTGTTGCTTATGATTCATTGGTGTTGTAAGCTACTGTACCAGAGAACAGCACAGATACACTGCAAGGTTGCCTCTGCCAAAACTCTATGATCAGAGCTATACAAACTCGGAATCCCTCTACCAACTTTTAAGTATTAATTTAACTTTTCACTGAAATGGGTAATTTAACAGAATGTTATATTCTAAGCTTGACATTTTTTCAAAGGAATGTTCAGTGAAATATATACTGAAATGTTTCAAAGGAAAATAATCCGCAGCATCTTTGTGATTTTTATTGTGTTAAAAATAACAAAAGATGAGGAAAATGATCATCTGTTCTGTAGAAGGGGTGCCAAAATCTGATTGAATAGACACGACCCAGGTAAATTCATTATGCTGACAATCGTTTATTGTTGATTAACATGGATGAACAGCAGGGGTTCTGCTGTGAAACACGAATGCTAATAGTGTTTGACCACCGCTGGCAGCAATACAGGCTGTATATTTGCAATGCAGTGCTGTGAGTTTCTGGCCCATTCATCTCCTGGAACCTTGACCAGCATGTGTCTGCTCTCTGGTTTCTAAGCCTTAGATCCCACAAGTGTTCAGTGGAGATGAAGTTTAATAGCAGAGCATCCAAAGCACAGAAACTGTCAGATTCTAATCTCACAGGAAAGCCATTGTCCCACAAGTTGTCACACAAGCCAAATAAAGATGTGCATTTTCCTGCAGGAATTTTGTCCTGCTGGGATATGCCCTCAGGAAGGGCAGCACGTGAGGTCGCAAAGCGCAAACACTTCTTTTCTTCGTTTTTCTTTTTTGATTTTCATCAGACCTGACATTCTGTCGGTTAGATCATCTCGTCATATGCTCACTCTCACTAATGAGGTTGTTGATGCTGATGCAACCAACAGGCAGTGTCACTCGAGTGCATTGTGATCATTCATGGCTGATCAATTCATCAATGATGACCAAAAACATTTAATATCTCAAATCTGTATACGTTATTTAAAAAAGCACATAGTGAAAACTTTTAGGAGAAATGTTTTTATAAAATATCAAACAAATTAATAGTTGATCAAGGCAAAGAAGAACTTCTGATACTGATGTTCCCTCTTCTGTATGCCTAGAAAAAAAAAAGTTTTTATTTGCAATGTAGCTGACTGAAAACCTTAACCATCAATGTGTAGGACCAAAATATATTACAAACAATGCGTAATTCCAGAATCTTTCTCATCTATCCACTGTTATTCTCCCAATGCGTGGAGATTCAGAGTCATCTGATTTTCACTTTCCTGTGTTGCAAGCTATGGGTTAGTGGATGGCAAAGGACACTCTTGGTGATCTGGGTTCTCCTTTTGTCTAACAGTTGCATTAAAAGGTGTAACCTGCACCTGCAAACCTTTTACAGGCTTGCCTTTTCTGGAAGTCTTGTTTCACTCAGAGTTGGTGTCGGTGTTGTATTTCTTGAACACGCTTCCAAAGCCGTATGTTTTAGGGATGTGCACTAGTGAAATATTATCTGTTTAAAATAATGATAGCTGACCAATATTAAGTCTTAATTATTAATTAAAATATGATGTTTCATGGTGTATTCCAAAGTTAGTGCCGTTTGGACTTGAACAACATGAGAATTGCTATGTATAGGGAAAATACCAGAGGCAAACATTAATTTACTACCATTACACAATGTAGTGTACATTCGGGAGTCCTTTTTTTGCATTCATCAACCCACTCACTGTTTTGTCTTTTCCTAAGTACTGTTTTCACTGATCCACTGGAGTGAAATCAGGTGCCGTTTTAGCCATCGTGTTCCCAAAGGCTTAGTTTCCTTCACATTAACATTAACTGCTACATATCAACAATTACAGATATTAACATATGACACTGTGATGTTAAGATCTGCTAGAGGATGCTTTTCCTATAACTATTGCAACTCAGATTAAAGCACAGACTGACTACAAAAAAATACTTGGAGTACCATCTTATAATTAATTAATAATTTAATTAATTAATATTTTAAGGTACTTTGTTGTTTTTCTTACACTTGGCATTTTACAGCACAGTCTGTTTAAGAGTGTGTGATAGGAGGTTTTAGAAAACCTTTACAACAGTGGAAGCTTAACTCCACCTTATGAACGGTCATCAAACTACTGGCAAATGGCTTGTGTGGTTAATGAGAAATGCAACAAAGATAAATCTTAATTTCTGCATTTCGTTCAGCAACAATCGGGTAACACAGCTTATTTGGTTCTCTCATTTATTAGAATTTGAGAGATGGACTCAAATTTTTCTGAGAATGTGTGGGGCTGATTCCCTTCTGCAGGAGCACTGCTCATCCAGATTCAACCCCTCTTCTCTCTGACTAGCTTGCAGTGTCTTCCAACCACTACAACTTAGAGCTAGACCAATCTAAAAAAAGTGTGATTTTGCGTGAATCTGGTAACTATATTAAAGCGTTGTCCCTTTAAGAGCAATCGTTATTTCAGAGGATCACTAGTTAAGATTTTGCATGAATGTATTATTAATTTGATTATTGTACTTGCAGTTGCTAGGCGACAAGATGCTGTATGTGGGTACCTGTGGCAAGTACTGAGCTAGTCTGTGCAATAGAAGCTGAAATAGAGCTAAAGATTTTGAATCTGTAACTAAATTATTTTGTGCTTTATTTAAATAGAACAAGATGCAGTTTTGAAGAACACTTTTTTACGTTTCTAGAGTTGGCATTTGGTTCAGTCAGTGCCCCACACAGATGAAATTCATGATTAGCAATGTTTTTATTAAGTGAAATAATTGCCACAAAATTGTTTATCATGATTGATAATTACCCCATGCCTAGTATGTTTTTAAAGACATATGTCATGATCAATTAGTGTCTGCATGTTCTGTGTGGCAAAGTCCATATGTTAGCTATGATTGTGCCCACAGTTTTCAGCGGCTATCCTGAAAGCTCCGGGAGGAGAAGGCAGTTTTTAGGATCCATTTTCATTACCTTCCAGTTAGAGAGCACTACCCCTGAAGAGTGCTGCTCTGACGTCCGAGCAGGATATGAATGTGACATCATTACTCCAGTCCGTGATCGACAGCCGTCATACCTATTATTAAATGAGATTTGAGACTGCATCCTTGGTCTCTCTATTATTACATCAATCCAGGATTTCTAAATAGGTTGATGGGTCACTGATGTTCCTGAATGCACATTACTGTTTTAAAATGATACAGGTTTGCATAGTCCAAATCTCACTCACTTATCCATACAGACCATGTATTGACTGGTGCAAGAGCTACCGTAAGTGTAGCAACAAACATGCATGCATGTTTCTGTTTGGAGTGTCCTTCTCTTAGGTTGCTGGCCTTACCTGCTCTTGCCGTTTAACCTTTAGCTGGGGCAAGACTGATGGACCCCAGTTTGTGAGCACATACTGACGTCTATGTATTTCTGAGACTTCTTACAGTTTGGAATGGGGCTACAAGGGTGTTCCAGGAGAGAGCTGTTGCAGGAGTCATGGTAGCGCAGAGGCTATCTAATGGTTGAGGGCCACTTGTGGCTAACAGGCGGCGACTGTTTTAGAAATGGTTAAGCAGAAGGAGGCAGAAAACTAAACACTGCTTACAGCAACCTTTGCAATTACAACAGTAGATCTGCTGTAATAGATGCATCACACACCAGGTCTGGCAAGGCCATCAACACAGGGATTAAAAAGAAAGAGAGCAGATAGCTTTCACTTTCTTTCATGTTTATCAATGAAGGGGATCTCTCTATTTAGGGAACGTGGATGTTAAATCTATTAATTCTGATACTACAGATAGGTTTTGTTGAAGTGCAGTCAAGGAAATATGTTGAGTACTAACAGAGAAAACATTTTGCTGGCATTCCAACTAGGCCCTGAAAATGCGTTTTATGTTATCCATTTAAGGGGAAATAAACCAGAAAAAAAATATTGCCAGTGATAAATTGATGTGAACTGGGATATTTGTGTGCATGCTACAATAGTTAAATTTCCAGTCAAGGGATTCCACCGGCTGTGTGGCTTTGTGGCTGGAATTCCAATGAGCCAGACTTGTATTGCCAGTCGTCTTAGCTCGTAGGCAGTAGATCTCTCCATGACCGTAATTGAAACCCCAAATTTAGTTTAAGCAAGGCGCTGTAGGAGACGTTATTTGCCTTCAAAGGTTTCTTAGGATTGAAGTGCGAGCCTAAAACCTATGAAATATAAGAGGTTTTCAGAACGGCACCAAAAATAGTTTTGTGTGCAATAAGCACAGATTGATGCCAGTCCTTTTTAAAAAGGCGGTTCCTCTGGCAGCAGCAGTCATCTACTGGCATGATTAAAATGGCATTTTAGAACTTGGGGGCTGTCCTTTTGCACGAGGAACAGTTAAAAGGTAAGAAGCTAATGCTCAGTGGGCTTCATTAATTGATGTACAGTAATATCTAGCCAACCCACAAGTTTATCAGCACAGATTTAAGTACACACAACTTTATTTCTCTATGCCTGCTTGTCTGCTGCAATCCATTATACTTAAGTATACGTGGACTGATTTTTAGACATCATCTCGCTACCTGTCGCAAGTGTACATTTTCTTCAAGTGCTGCGCATGTTGTATGGTGCATTACATTTTGCACTGGCAGCTGATTGTACCACACAGCGATTACTATAGTTATTTTTTTTTTAGATATAGTATAGAAAATGGAAAAGCCTCTGAGTATACATATAATGTGTAATAAAGCTAAGAGTATTTTCAAGCATCTTGTTGAATGTTCAGGAGAGGGAGACTCAGAAGAGCTTCTTGCCAGGGCTTAAGGGTTTTCTTGGGTTCATTTATGACTTCTGTTCCCCTAACCATATTTTCCCCATAAAGGCTTAGGTAAATTTGCAGTTGGTTAACCTAGCATGAGGGTTTTCAGGAGCGTAACTGAGGGATTGGCAAGGGATTCCAGTATTTACAAAACACACAGACCAGGAAGTGTCTACTCGGTATTCAGTGCATCTTTTACATGCTCTCCTGTTTATCAATTTAAGCCTTTCTTGGTATGTTATTTACTTGCGGGCATATGTACACAGAAAAGAGCTTCCCAAAAGTCAAATGGTTAGGCAGGTTCTTTGGTTCAGTTCGATTTTGACAGTTTGGCATAGACTGTGTTATTGTGGACTGTAGTGATTTCTGAAGAATTAGATATTTTGCTGTGGCTATCAGATCTGAGTTTAAGAACGTTCGTATTTTTCTACAATTGCTTAAATTGTAAGAATCTACTTTTTGTATCCTGTTCAGGGATTAGCTGTTGTTCAGTGTTCTCATAAAATCACGATGCATAATATGATAGAACAATTTTCATCTCAAGGCAGTGTTTTTCTTGTGTAGAAGAAGACTCACTGCAGTGTAACTAACACTTTAGAAATATAGCTGAACTTTGCATGACTGTTGTGAATGCTAATTTCAGAAAGGCAACTTTCCTGGCAAAGAGGTTGAATAATCTAGATGAGGAAAAAAAACCCTGTCTAATAAAGCCAAGGTGTTTAATGAACTGATTTTAAACAAAAAAAAAGCTTATTACATGTGGTGCTGAATTAATTAAATGGTGATTCATTGCAGTTTCAAATTGCTTAATTCAGTAGGCTAATGTAGTAAAATCTTAAATATGTTTTTGATTAGAACAGACATTTTATTTAAAAGAATTACCTAACAAAACTAAGCTCAAAAAACTTCAGGCAGAAGTCACAGTTTTTCTTGCAGTAAATAAAACAATTAGCCATAAACATAAATGAATAAATTAGTAGCTTATGGCCATAGCAAAGTGTGCCATTTAACTCCCTATTACATAGCGATTACCACTAATGAGCGATTAACTGTTCCTTTTGAACTTGTTAGGTGAACTAAAAAACAAAGGAAGCCATTATCAGACAGCTGTCACCAACTCAGGGATATTTAGATTACTTTCAATAAAATTAGCAGTATCGCCTAAAGAACTACAGTGTTTAAAGTCCCCTTATTATTGCCTTTTTGATGTTATTAAATGGTGTATTTGTAAGTCTTTTAAGAATGAACATTTTCTGTCTTAATGAATTTTAAATCTGATTACAAATTACAGTATAATAATCTTGTCATGTTATCCCTGCATAGAAAATGTTTTGTGTTAGTGATTAACCGTTTCCAAGTGTTACTAGCAAAGCTGTGTGGGCACATTACGTCTTTCCAGGCTCATGATGAGAGTACAGCACCTTACAAATGTGAGGATTTTAGGAGACTGCCATTGGGGGGAAAATGTCTTTCAATTTCAAGTGCAAAGACTATTATATATGCACAGTGAAACCCTTGAGGGAAAATCAGTGTATGGAAGGGTGTAGAGAAAGATTTGATGTCCGCAAAAAGCAGTTTGATGTTGAGGTTTTTTGTATGCATGGTAAAAACACTCAATGAAACATCAAGTCAGTATGGACTTTTGAATCTCTAATTTAAAGATCATATTGTTGAGTTGTTTCTCCTGATGTAATTGAATCAAAGAAACAAACAGATATGTTGAGGCTCTTTTGCAAGCCAGAACACACTCCTGTTTCAATGACTTGAAGCCAACAGACCGCGAAGAAATTGAAAAAGCTCGGGGACTGCAAATAGACATGTGGCGAAGGCTTAAATTGCAGACTAATGGAGCAGCAATTCTCGGTACATCAGCTGGACGCCCAGTTTCTCCAAAGTCATGATCTGCAGCCGTTTCCAAATGTTGAGCTCAAGCTTAAATTCCAACAGCAGTACACTGTGTCGTGAGAGGGCTCGGGTTATGAGTCGCGAACTTAATACGCGGTCCCTTCTTGAAAAAGGTGTTGCAAAGGTTCGAAAACGAATGGAATTCCCTTCCTGACCTCTCCATTGACGAGTCAAAGGTTTCTTTTCGGGGTAGTCTGTGTTTTTCAAGTTTCAGATCTGGAATAAAAAAATTCCAGCAAGTGTTAAGGGGCTGTTAGTACGAGCACATCCACTGGACACACAGCTGGAGCTAGCCGGTGGACGTGCCCGGTATACCACAGGCCTCAGGGGCAGTTAGGAAAATCAAAGCCGGACAGCAAGGTGCGCTCATGCGGAAAAAGAAGCATGATGGAGTGCAGTGAAAAGAAAATAGGAGAAACCCTGTACCAGAAGTATACAACAGAATCTGGAAAGCTGGTCAAGTAATACAGTAGGCCTCACCACTAAAAAAATAAACCTACTTAATAAATGAAATTAAAATAATAATTGCTTACACTTATTTAGCGCTTTTCTGGACACTCCACTCAAGGCGCTTTACAGGTAATGGGGACTCCCCTCCACTACCACCAATCTGCAGCATCCACCTGGCTGATGGGTAAAAGGGAATCAACTATGAAGTGAAGAGCCTTCTTGATGGGGAAAAACCGTAAAAATGAGGCACTAATAAAGGTTTTTTGCTGCACCTAAAATTCATATAAATTAAGCATTTGTACTGCAAAGTTTGGAATTATTTTCTCCAGTTATAAGCAGGTGGTATAACTAGTAATATCTAGGTATTTTAGGAAATGTGCAATAAAAGTGCAATATTTTAAATGATGGTTAATAATACTAAAAACATCCCATACTTAGAGAGGTGGGTCTTGCTAAATTGTCATGTAATGATGATGCAGTGGTTACTAATTGCATGTGAAACAGAGACATTTTGTTTAAAATAAATCCAAAACACCAAGAGTAATACTATGTAGCAGTTTCCTATTTTCCTATGTGCCCATGTATGGCTCACTTGAAGTACATTTAAATCGGATCTAGGAAATAATTATGCATTACTGTAATAGGAAAGCATTTTAAATTCTCACATTTGTATATCCTCAGTCTCTTCCACTTAAGACTTATTCCCGCTCTTAAATACTAATTAAAAAGTCACAAAACCTGCCTCTGTCTTGTGTTCCAGGAAAATTCTCTTAATGGAATATTATATGCATAGCTGCACAAGTGCTTACAAGACATCAAGAACTGTGTGTTAGCCACATGGATACTTAGTAAAATGGCAAAAATGACAATTGGCTATTTTCAGCTTAATGAGCCAAATGAAGTTAGTAATGAGTTTTGTATGATACCTACAAAGTCATTTTCTAACTTTATAGGACAGCTTCCTGTATTATTCCAAAATACACTAAATATCTAACACCCATACATTCCAGTTTTTGGTATTAATTTATAAATGTCTAATTGTAGAATTATAACAAAAACATAGCTTTAAAAGATGTCCACAAATGGTACAGACATTAGTGTTTAAGGTAATCCTGCAGTTCTGCAACTAAGAAAAAAATGCCTTATGTTCTGTACTGCGATAAAAAACTGTAAAATTGTTGTCCGTAATAGTCTTGTGTAGACAAATTTGACGTAATTCAGAGTTAAAGAGAATTATATACCCAGAGGTAGACCATTGTATTCTGGTTGTGTTCCTATAATTGGAATGACATACTGATTATTAAGTGAATTTATTCTGCTGTGCTTCTTTGAATTATATCCAGTCCTTTCAAGAGGAATGTACTAGATATTATTTGAGTGACATTTGTGCAAATGCGTTGATGTTCCCCAGTGCCTACAAGCATGCCTTGGGAAGAGTGGAAGATGATCACAATATGCAAATCTTTCAAGTGCATACGTTATTACGGTAAAAGGAAACATGCAGAGTTATTCTGTAGCTGATTCCCTCCAGCAACAGGAGAATATTCATATCAAAGTGATCACTGCAAATAACTGAACATATTTTTTTCAGGAAACCTACATCTCTATCTTACATTTTGCTCACCTAATTGGACCTAATACCTTGTCAGGAAATTATACATGTTTTTATTTAAAATTTTGAATATTGGTCAATTTGATTTCAGACTTGAACATAGTTCAGGTTTTAAATACGATCTATGGAACACCTGAAAATGAGAAGCAGATATCTCATTTTTTTAACCTTCTCAGTTCAAGCCCAAAGCCCTATCTACAACCTTAGACTGTACCGTATTAACAGTGAGCTGACAGCTCTGTCTCATTTTTTAACACACTACTTGTGGGACAGTGGCTTTTTATTGTGAGTTTATTTAAACAAGGATAGCAGTTACGTTTGAGTACGCTATTATATTCAAATGTGGTTCAGGAGAACATGGAATCTTTTTATTCTCATGGAGACTAGAATCATGGAGTCTTTTAGAAACATATATATTTTATCCTCTTAATTCATTCTTCACTGTATTAACCCTAAAAGACCTAAAGGTTTCTTCATTCAATAACTTGTATACTAATTACAGTTTAATTAGCAATATTAAATGCAGTGAATCATAGTTTCAAATAGTGAGTGCCAAGGCTTTTGCCAGCCACTGTGTTGTCTTTTTTGTAAATATGAAGCAAACTTTATTTGAAGCGGTGGAGTTTGCTCTGACTTTGACATCCTTTGATGGAATAAGCTCCTTCGGTTATAGTTACTTATACCTGTATGAATGGTGTGACCTGCATAGCATGGTTTTAAAGGCCGGGCATAGCACTGCATCTCACCTTTATTGCATTAACTTATCAAAGTTATAAAATCAGCTGAGAATCAGGACTTGCTAGTATTTTAAAGTCTAATTGTTTTCTGAATGTTACCACTGTGAGCACCTCCTTCTGTTTCTTGGGAGAGTACCTTTTATTTAAACCAACCAAGTGCATAACATACTAAAACATAATTAGATCTTCATGACACTCAATAAAAGGTAAAACCTTTTTAAAGAACCTAATTAAACACAATATAAATTGAGTTACTTAGTGATCTAGCTGTAGACATCCATGTGTTAAAAAGTATGTGAACTCTTTGGTTCAGTTACTGGTGACACCCCCTTTAGCAGCAATGTCTTTAACTAGATTCTGTGTTTGGAAGACACCATAAACAAGCAGATCTACAATAGAATGGCTGAAGAAGAAATTACACGTTTGGCCAAATCAAAATCCAGACCTTTTTCAATCCCTGTTGAAATGTTGTCGTAGTACTTGAAGCAAGCTGTTCATGCAAGGAAACCCTCAAATGTCACTGACTTGAAGCAATTTTGTAAAGAAGAATGGGCAAAAATTCCTAAAAGCTGATCCCAGAGACTGATAAACACAACTGGAAATGTCCGGCTGGAGCGTGCCTGATGGAACTGGAAAATGGTCACAGCTCACTAAGGATAAAGGGGTTATTGAAATGGATGAAATATAAAAAGCATGTTTTTTAACAGGAGAATATGTTAGTCGTCTTGTTTCATTTTGTGAAGCCGAGTTGTTAAGGTATACCTAAATGCAGTGTAATATGACTACACTATGTGTGGTGTACTGCGCGATCACAATTACAGAACAAGCCTTTCTTTTTACTTGTGCTGAGGCTTTGATCCCTTGGGGTTTCGTGGATTCATATGTTTGAAAGTGGCTCTCGTTACCTCTTGCAAGGTTTTCTTTCTCGCTGTGTTTTTCATCTGAATTTTTCACGGAGTAATCTGATGCAGTTTTGGATTTGTTGTGAGTATTGGGAAAGACTGGAAGAACTTTTCTTTTTCCAGCCCTGGTATTTTGCTCAAATGCTGTGCTCTGAGCTGCTAATTGTGGTTTTCTGTGAGCTGTGTGTGCAAACCTGCTCTGTCTTGTTTGCCTTTTTCAGTGATATTCTCTTGATGACTGCTGTCACAGGGGAAGTGATTGTACTCATACTTTGTTTCAAGCTGCTTTTGCACATTTTCTGCAATTTGTAAATGTCCATTATGGCCCAAAGCCCTATTACTTGACATTACATTGATGTTTCCATTTTTTTTGTCCAACTAGTTGTAATTTATCATACACTGCTCTGCATGTGAAATCATGTGCATCACAATGTGAAGTAATATTGATTGGAAAATTAAGACTTAAGAATTAATCAGCAGCTCAATTTTACAATTGGGTGACATAGAGTTAATATTGTTTTGATGAAAGCTGTTTAGAAGTTTGAAAAAATGATACTTTTTATGAGAGGCAAGATCATTTTTATCATTTTTAAAGCCTTTGGGAGGTTAGCTATCTGCCTTTTTGTACAGCACTGACAGTTAAAGGATCTTCTGCCAGCCTATTCAGAATTTTAAATGATATATTAGAGAGTCAGTAACTTGGCAAGATGATATAAAACTTCAGATAGTTGTATAGATGCACTTTTATTCTCCCTTTTGCCAAAATATTTTGACTGATGAAAGCTACATGAGTCAAATTTCATCTTAGTCTCTTTTCTAAAGCGTTTTATACCTCATGGAACTTTTTATATTTCAAAAACAGTATAAGATCATTTAAGTTTCATTCTTAATTTATTTTAAACCCTAATATAACATTGTTGGATTTTAAAAATCATGCGTTTGCAGTTCATATCATGCTTCTTCTTGGGATTTTTGCTGTGTTTTCTGTTAATTTTGAAATGGCAAAACAAAATGAATTTAAACTTTTCAGTATTTTCAGAAATAAAATCATTCAAGAGTGCCCAGGCTTTCAGTGGAATGTGTTCATTTATCCATTTACACAGGCTCAGTACATAATTCCTCTTTCACAGAAGACTTTTTCACTTTCCCATTATGCACACAATATGAACTTGACTCCAAATGGTTCAATAACCATTAACCCCAGTAATTGTCTGAACAACTTTCTATCTATTTTTCCTTAATAAGAGACTTTTTCTTTTGGGTGCATGTCAGTAGGTAAAAATCACATGATGAAATTTGTTAGGATACAACCAAATTTATGGGGTGAAGTAGGGGGATTTTAATCAAGCAAGATTTACAACAGGGTATTGTTGGCCTGCTTGTCACTGTGTTAGTGTTAGCTAACAGTGACAAGCAGGCCAACAGTGTTAGTTCAGTGAAAATGAATGAGGAAGTGTTGCCTTTTGGGAACCCCCTGTGGTACATGATGGATATTAGTCAGATAGTCCAACGAGGAGCTCAGGCACCGTTGAGTTCTTACTGGAACAAGACTGGAAATCAGCAAAATCTGCTTCGAAACAGCTCTGTTTCTTAGTGGTTTACTTTACCTCTTGCCTTTTGTTTTCCACAGTGTATGCCATGACAGTTAAACGAAAATGGGCCTTCCCCTCTTTTCTGTAAGCATTGTTCTGTAAAAAAACACTCTTCTCACTGTTTTGTTCATCCATTCATTTAGAAAATGTGGTTTGTCTGTTTATAATCAATAATCAATAATCTAATCGTATGATGGGGAAATGAGACCATTACCAGTTTTCAGTGTGGACTCATCAGATATTGGAAGTGAGATGGGGCCTGGTCAGTACCGAGATGGGAGACCTTGAAGGACACCTAGGTTACTACTATAGGTAGTAATAAACTAATGCACCAGTATGGCGACTGGATACCATGTTCTGTAGGAGGCGCTGTCCTACAGATGAGATGTTAAATCCTGGGCCTGGCTTCTTGGTCATGAAAAATCCCATGATAGTGTCTGTCGGATTCTAAGCCTGGTCGCCTTGGCTCAGTTCCACTCTGGCCTTAGCGCCCTCTTGATTCAATTGCTTTAAAAGTATGTCGTGGCAGTGGGGCTGCTAATGCATAATGGCTGCTGCACGTCACCCAGGTTAGGATGAAAAGCATTTTATTAATGCAATATGTTTTAAGTATTATTTAATCCTGAGTATCTCAGCCCTCTGGCTGAGAGACTTTGCTTTGTAGTTAGATTTAGAGATTTATAGAGATAGATAGTATGCAATTTAAGATTCTCCTTGAGCTGAATAATAGGGGTGGTCTGTTCTGCTCCACCAATGGTATTCTTGCAATCAATAACAATCCACTCTCCTACACTTCTGGATTAGAATTTTATATTTGTGTCTCTTCTTCACCTCTCTCGGCAATGGCCAAATCAAAGTGATTACAGTATGTCTCTGTAGATCTGGAATCTACTGGAGATGAGGTGTTTTTGGCTCATTTTGAAAATGCTTTTTGTTCTGCCTGTTGGCTGTCCAAATCATTGTAATAGCCTGTAGTTTAATACAGATGGCACAGTGAATGTGTAGACCCAACAGAATGTTCTTGTGGATACACTTCTGTGAAGTTTTAATACAGTTCACATTATCTGCATTACAAGCTGGTGACGAGTAGAAATGTGGTTACTGATGCATTAAGAAGTCCATTGCTCTTCCCTGATGCTGTATTAGATTGTCATTACTGTAATAACCTGATTTTTTTCTTTTGTATTTTGGAATAATTGGTTACTGTACATATGCCTTATTACCTGACACAAAAACGTCAAGCAGCCATGATATTCAGTCCAGGAATCAAAACATGACCAAAGATGATTTTGTTTTTAGATAATTAGATCAGATTGCTATCCATACATGGCACCCAAGTACAGAATTACACCCTTTATTTGCAATTTCATTGTACAGATAGTTCAGTGTACCCGAATATAAAACTGCAGCAGTTGGCTAAAAGCAATCCCATTGAATTTAATTCTAAGCAGTATAGGCAAGGTTAGTATTGCTTGTTTAAAATACTAAATTAACAACACAACATTCTGCCCTACATTGTCCATATAATTCTGTATGTGTGAAATAAGTATTTTCTCTTACAGCCTTTAAAGGGCACATAATCCTTGGGCTGATCATAGCAGCAATTATAGGAAGACCCATCAATTAAGTGTATTTGTCTCTTTGTGGGAAATAATACATATCAGTAAAAAACCTGACGAGTGAGCACCACAAGACTAGTACGTGCTCTTGAATATATGCAGAAAATACTTGTGCAGTCTTTGAACTTGTTAGGAACTTGGTTTGCACAACCTAAATTCAATTGTAGGACTTGGCCTTTTTCAGGAAAATTTTTTTAAATACATCTGTTAAATGAAGTGTTAAATTATTGTATGTGATTATATCAATTTTTTTCCAGGTTTATGTCTCGGAGGAGACTTTTTCTGTATGATAAAACAGATGGAACTGAAAGAAAAGAGAACTGATTAGACTGCAGCTCATATGAATTATTTTGTGAACCACGTGAAAATTGGTTTTGCGAAATTATCCCAAATTATGTAATTTCCTGCTGCACAAGCAGGAACAATAACATGCCTATTTACACTAAGAGATCACCAGTATGTGGTACCATAAAGAAGCTTGTTTTACAAGTGGTAAATAGTCTTAGTATATGTTGTGTTTTCTTTGCCTTCTAACAATTACATCTTTGAAAAACGCAAAATTACTTTAGTGTCTGTGTTCATCTCCTTTTGCTTAATCTTTGTTTTATAGTGTGTAAATGGTTGTTTGTGTTTGAAGGTGCTTAAAGTTACAGCAAACCACTGTTCTTAATGGAAGATAACATCTGCTGACTGCAAATACTCGTTGAAAAGCATTTGATAGCCAGGTGTGTTGCAATTGCTAGATTTTAAGTTTTAAAGTAATAGGTTTTAACCTTCATTTTTAACCTTGTCTAAAAAATAAAGTACTGGTCTTATTTCATCTGCTTTTAACATTTTTGCATAGAAATGTCCACATTATTTTGAAACTATTTTGTTTAAGTATTGTTTCAAAAGTTACTTTTAATTCTCTCGATTTTATAGGCTAATGTGTCAAGTTAGGCCTTTTACAACTGATACTCTGCACATTACTGTATTGCATGAGATGGACATTCCAACATTTAGTGGGTGCGTCATGGGCATTCGACATGCAGTAAACTGTGGTTAGCATGGATATTTACATTTGCAACAATTCAGCACAAAGCTGTGGTTGTCTGTGTATATATATCAGTCACAATTTGATATTCAGTTGGATAGTTATTCCATCCATCCATTTTTCTGACCACTTCATCCAGTTCAGGCCCGCGGGGGAGCTGGAGCCTGTCCCGGCAAGTGATGGCCACAAGGCAAGATACACCCTGAACAGGACACCAGTCCACCGCAAATCACACACACTCACACCAGGGCCAGTTTTCCCAGAAACCAGTTAATCTTCCAGTATGTTTTTAGACTGTATGAGGAAACAGGAGCACCGAGCAGAACCCCAAGGAAATGCGGGGAGAACCTACAAACTCCGCACAGATGACAACCCAGCTCTGGAATTGAACCCAGGGCCCCAGTGCTGCGAGATAGCAATTGCAAACCATCGTTCTGCCTTAATAGTGAATTATATTAATTAATTAGAGATCAATATTGTTACTTTGATAAGTTAATTCGGCAAGAATTGCAAACAGTGTATCAGCAGCTTTACTGCCCATAGTCATTGAACAAAAAATAATTTCCTTTCAAGGGCAGGTCTTAAAATGTAGTCGCTTTATATGCTGTAAACTTCTAAATCTGAGATCTTTGAAGATCGCCGCAATAAAATTCCACAAACCTCTGCGCCGCGTTGCCGTATGACAGTATGTTTCCACTTTGGCCAGCTTGGAATAAGCTCAGGAACTTCTTGGTTTGGCACAGCAGGGGTTGCGCCAGCGAACTCCAGCCCAGCGGAGTTGGCAGCAGAAGCGAGGCACTCCTTTCTCAGCAACGAAGAAAGGCTCATAACATCCAGTGATGCTGGGATTTCTCTGATCTAGGTTTTCATTCACACTGAAGTTGTGTATCAGACCATCCCTGATTTTTATGGACGTACACGGTTCTACATGTGTAATCATATCTGTGCCTTATCAATACACAACAAGAGCCTGTCTTTTTTGTTGACAGTATCTGTATAATACTAAGTTCATATTACAAGTACAAGTCTTAAGCTTACATTTCTGAAATAAGTGTTTAGTTGATCTTTCAGCAGAAAAGGCCTCTTAATTAGGCCTGTAAAAGATTTTTGTTGTCTTTTGTTGTCAAATGGTGTAATTTAATGTTTTTAAATGAAATGAGTGAGTGCTGTCCTTTTGAAGTTTAAGGAACATTCATTAATCCTGTTGAGTAGTGGTAGTGATTCTGGATGAATTAGTGGAGTTAAAGTTGGGATTGCCAATACTCGTTTCCGCAACTGGAGAAGCCTTCAGTAAATCTTTTTGCAGAATAAAAACGGGAAAATAATTGCAAAGTCCTTCAACACATGTAAGTAATCATTCATATTCCAGGCTCCAAAGCAAATGTACGTAGAATTTAGATATTCTGATTGTCTACCAAACCATTTCAGTAATACCATGCATTATCTGTATACATACTGAGATTAAATTATTTATTAAGATTTATTGCCAATCTTTGCATGATATTTACATCTTCAATTGTCTGGTCAATATTTATGATTTCTCATGGAAATTAATTCTCATCTTACTACCTCCTAGTCACCAGAGCTTAGTTCTTTTTCGCATCTTAAATCATGGAGAGGGTGGAATTTAATCCCAGGTAATTTAAAAATTTTTAATTAAAATGTATTTGTGCATGATACTTATTACAAGCCTTTAGAATATGTAGGTTGGGTAACCACATTTCGAGACACTGCCCTGGAAAGAACTCAAGATTGATCAGAATAATTTCTGGTTTGAAAGGCATGTCAAGTGCAAATAAGATAGAGGAACTGAATGTGAGATTCAATGCAGGTGTTCATAATCCTGAAATAGCTTGACAAAGATAACCCAAGGGGCTATCTCAGACTCAACAATAAGAAAGGCAATAAGTGAAAATGGAGAGGAAATAGCATTTAGGACTAATAGGAAGGGATTCTTCAAACAGGCTTGTGGGTGTCTGAAGCAAAAGCCCAGCCTCATTGTTAAGGCAGGATACTTGGGAACTCTAAAATATACTTATTTTATTTTATTCATATTATTCATACTTATGAATTGGAATCGCAGTGAACTACAGTCGCACAGTTAAAGGTGAGCACAATGGCTCTGTCTCTTTTGTAACCTTTCTTGAGGTTTTATTGTTGCTTTGTGGTAGGAAACTACAACAGAAATGTTCTGTTTGTAATTATATAAGTAGAGGTAAATTCCAAACCAAAACAAAAACATAAGAGTTGCAAAAAAGAGGAAGCCACTGACCAATTTGGTAGTTAATTAGTTAGTAGTTAATTGATCCAAGGATTCAAGGATCTCATCTCATCTGTTTCTTGAAAGGTGCCAGGGTACTGGCTTCAACAATATGACAGCAGCCATATCATCCTGCAGCTCACAACTGACAACCCAGTGAAAAGCAGGTGTGAGCCTGGTCAGTGCCTGGATGGGAGACCTCCTGGGAAAAACTACGGTTGCTGCTGGAAGAGGTGTTAGTGGGGACAGCAGGGGGCCCTCATACAGTGGTCTATGTGGGTTCTAATGCCCCAGTATAGTGACGGGGACACTATACTGTAAACAGGCGCCGTCCTTCGGATGAGATGTAAAACCGAGCTCTTGACTCTCTGTGCTCATGAAAAATCCCAGGGCGTTTCTTGAAAAGAGTAGGGGTGTAATCCTGGCGTTCTGGCCAAATGTCCCATTGGTCCTTACCAATCATGGCCTCCTAATAATCCCCATCTGTGAATTGGCTTGAACTCTCAGGTTCTCCTCCCCACTGATAGCTGATGTGTGGTGAGCGTTCTGGCTCACTTGGCTGTCATCATCCAAGTGGGGGCTGCAGATTGGTGGTGGTTGAGGGGAGTCCCCATTACCTGTAAAGCGCCTTGAGTGGAGTGTCCAGAAATGCGCTTTGTAAGTGTAAGCAATTATTATTATAATTATGACTGCGTAGCTTATTTCAGTCTCCAAAACAATTTAGGTAAAGAAGTGTATCCTGTTCTTGGTTTTAAATGCACTTCCACATAGTTTCCACTTGTACCCTCTGGTTCATGATTTAGTTTTCATTTTGATTAAATCCACTGGGTTGTCTTTGTCAGTGCCTTTGAGGATTTTAAATACTTGTATGAGATTTGCTCATGAGCTGAGAGGATTAAGACCTTAAAGGTTCCGTTCCTTCAGCTTGTCAGTGTTTTTAAGTCTTTAAGCCCGAGAATGTATCTGGTGGCTGTTCTCTAGACTGATTATAAAGCAGTAATATCCTTTCTAGAACTTGGTGACCAAAATTGTATACAGTATTATAAATGAGGACCTAGTAGTGCGTTATTGAACTTGACCATCCCTTGGTTTGAGTTCTTCACTTTTAGCCATTCATCATTTGACTCTACTTGCTTCCTCACATTGTCAGCATGAATACCTTAGTCTGTTTTCATGAGTGGCCTTTTCTAGCTCAGCTTTTCGTGTTTTGTATTTATGCTTTGTTTTTACTGCCTCTGTACACTTGTCTATATTAACCATCATCTGCCAAGAGTTTGCCCGGTCTAAAACATTGTATCTAATTTTTTGGGAATTTCATGTGTTGCTTTTACAAGTTTGCTAATCCTTCTAATTTGGTGTCATCTGCAGAATTGACTAATTATACCTGACTCTACATTTTTATAAAAATTAAAGAGCAGTGGTCCTAGTGTGGTACTCCACTTATTCCATCAACCTAAATTGAGTATTCATCCCTGAGTATTCAACCTCTGTTTTCTGTTTAATTCTTAATCTAAACATTTGCATTTTTCTGAATGCCTATGGCCTTCAATTTTGTTGTAGGCCATAGGCATTCAGAGATTGTTACAAATTTAACAATCTAATACACCATATCATGTGCTCTATGTGTATCTGTCACTGTTGTTGTGTGTTCAAAGAACTCTTAACAAGTAGGTTGGGTAAGACTTACTTTTCTAAATCCATGTTGCCTGTCTTCTAGGATATTATTTAGTTTTTTAACCGGTTCAATTACCTTACCTCAGAAGCCAGATTTGTCTGTCTCTAATTGTTTGGGCCATTTTTCTCACAGTTTTTACAGATGGTTGCTGCGTTAGCAATTCTCCTGTCCCTGGGTACTACTCCTGTCTTAAGCAACAATTGGAAGAATGGCATCAGTGGCTTCTGAATAACTTGTTTCCTTGAGTACAGTTGGTAGTATACCTTTGGGCCCTTGGAATTTATTAATCTTGCGCACTTCTAGTATAAAGATCCCTTCTGGCTTGTTTAAGCTAACGCTATTTAATACTGAACTTTGACTTTATTTGATCTTGATTGGAACTTCTACTATCTGTTTTGTTAGCGGAGTCTTCTTTATTTAGATGAGAGGAAGCACTTGGAAAAGGCCCTGCTGTGGAAGCATGACCTTTTTCTTTCTTTTAAACGTTTGTATGGAATTGACCTTTTCTTGTTCCTCTGAAGCTTGCACACTGATGCAAGGCAATGCAGTTCCCCAGCTTAACTTCATTTGAACAAAGACATGCACACTTCTGAATGCCTTCTCTTTGTCTTGATAAAATTACACTGAGAGACCAGTCACTGTTGTCATCCATGGCTGTCCCCATTGATTCTTCTGGAGATGTAAGATGACCTGTTATGTACATTTTCTGAAGCTCATTACAAATCCCTTTCTTGTTTACACATACACTGTTTGGCATTTGCCATTGGTTACTTTTCTATCCTATTTATCTTATAACCTGTATTTATTTTACCTATACATGTACTTCTTGCACATTTCCTGGAAGGAAAATTGGTTGTCTTCTCCACTGTGTGTTTACTTAAACATTTAATGTATCTTTAGCACATGTAAGAGTATATTTCTGTACATTTTTAAATTGGAAAATATATCTAGTTACTGACTTACTGATCTGTTTAGAATAAAATTGTAGCCCATCTTCAAACAACTGAGCCTCTGGAGTGGGTGTGCATTTACAAACAATTTTAGTGAATCACCTACTTTCAAAGTAATCACTAGAATTTTTTCAGGTCAGTTCTTGGATAATGTACATCCAGGGGCTCTGTGTTAAAATGCAAAGAGTACAGAAAAAAGAACAATGCCAACTCTTTTATATACCATATGCAATGTCAGAAGAACTTATTGGTATATTTAATAAATATTTTCCCTGTCGTCATTATGGTATATGTACTGTATATAAAAGGCAGTTTGAATGTTGTGTGTTATGTTTTCATGCTGGATACACCAATAAAGTGCTTACAAGTAATAATAGATCAAAGTTGCTAACATGTTGTTAAGTGTTTCTAGCAGCAAGCAGTTTGATAACATGAAGTTTTTTTTTTGCTGATTTCCTACTTAAAGCTGTCTTAGGTTTTTAGATCATTCTCAAAATAACACAGCACATATCTTTGTTGTTGTGCTTTGAGTAGTTTGAATTGTGCATTTGCAACTTTGTAAGTCAAACCATGGGTTGAAATTGTTTACTGCTCAGATCAGATAATTAGATAAGGCTGTCTGTTCTCTGACCTAAGAGCAGATTTCAAACAGACGCCATTTGATCAAAGAGATAGAGCTTCCCCTGCTTACTCTAGTGCTCATATGTTATGACCTGAGCCAGCACAATTTATCTTCAGTACACCGTGTACTAAGAACTACAACAGGTTGTATTTCTCTACTTCTTGTTAAAAATAAAGTGATGTATGGAAATAAAAACAGGTGCTAGAAGTTAAAGTGGGATTCTCTGGCACTCTTTAAAATAAGACTTGGTGTTCCATGAAGCAGATTCATGAGTTGCATGGTGTGAGTTTTGTGTAATTAAGATGAAGAATAGCAGAATACATTTGCCCAAAATTTAAGTAGTCGTATTAATTTGGTGTTCCACAAGGATGTATTCATGGTGCTGACCTTGCAGTTCCTAAGACTTTTAACACCTGCCAGTGTTACAGTGCATTTCAGCAGGGTTTCAACAAAAGGATAACTCCTAAAATAAATATTGACCAGGTCAGCAAAGCTTTATTTTGCTCATAAATAAGACACTCTTTTTGTACAATGCAATACCACTTGATTAAAAAGTACTTTCATAAGAAATTAAAATACAGAAATGTTCATATGATTAAATATTTAGAAGTACCATTTTAGTCATTCATTAAAATTCGTCGCCTTCCATTTCAATTATACAAGCTTACTGGATCTCCCTAAAATGTCATGGTGATAGACAACCTGCAAATCCTTTCTGCAGCTGTTCAACTCAAGCACTGAGCTCTAATCAGCATCCCAAATTCCAAATCATATTCATATTGTTTGTGCTTGAGTAATGACTTTTGTCTTGTGGTCCATGTTCCTTACTCTATTTCACAGCTGACAGAAGGGTGAAAAGGAGACTGTGTTGAGAAAATTCTTGGATTAGTCAGAATTGTTTAGGAGAGGATATGTGTGGGAGAACGGTTTCTTTGTTGAGCCACTTGCTATGAAAACTACTTTGCTGCTGTTGAGAAATGTGACTGATCTCTTGAGATGCAGCCAGGAAAAAAGGTCATGATATTTGAAGATGGGATTTTTACAGTTTTTAATCCTGGAGTATCTTTAAACTACCATGGGTCGTGTTGAAAATGGTTTGATAGATTGTAACCAACATAATGGCTTGTGTTGACAGGCACTTTATTTAGAAAACCTTGGGGACTGTGGACTATGGGCATCGATACGATAGTTACTGTAAAGCAAATGGCAGATGGCCATATTGATCTTGAGCCAAATCAACACCCAGCAGTTCAGTTGTATTTAAGTTAAAATGGATACAGTATCTTTTTGCAGTGTAAAAATTCTTGGGGTGCTAAGGGGGAAAACCTAGTTTAAATTGGCAGTATTTATCACTTTCGAAAAATGAAATGTGAATTTTGAGGTTTTTGAGAAGTTGTACGTTTCACAGATTAAGTGTAAAATAAAGCAATTGTTATAAATTGGAATTTTTAGCCTTATCTTTAATTCACATACTAAGCATCTGTATGTACATTGTGCATCACATTTAATCAATCTTTTGTGCATCACATTTAATAATTCTTTTGGATAACACATTCATCCTTTTCATCAAAAGTCCATTTGCAACAATAATTCATTACGTAGTCAGAATCACATAGGCTGGGTTTTTTTTGGAAGGTATCATGAGTTGGTCAAACTTAAGTCATATAAATGACAGTTTAATAGATGTTCTACAGAATATTCAATAGTGATGATGTTAGGGTTGGTATTGTTCTGGGTATCAAAACATGTTTTTGACATTCTGCATAACTTCAGTTTACAGTACATTGAGTATTAATAGAATGTCTCTGAGCCGTCATTGATACAACTGTAAATTGTTACCCTTCATGGTTAGGTATAAGATTGTCTTATTTATACACTTAAACTGGTATTTGAAACTGCTGTATTTACAATATAAGGTAATTGTGTTCATGGAGTTCAGATTTCTTTTCACAAATCTCCTCAAATGTAGTATCCCTGCAGTCAAACTTGAATAACAAGCAGCTGATTCTGGGAGAAATGGAATAAGAGAAATGCCTGAACAGTTTACATTACCCCAGCCTGTGGATATAAAACTCAGCTGGCATCAACATAAGTAACACTAGTGTTACCTAATGTGAATTATGATGTCAAAAGTTTAGATGCATTGTATTCATTGTTGTTGAATAAGTATAGTTACAATGGTATTCCAGATAAATGGTACAATGGTATTTGCCATGAGACCTTAACTTTGAGTCCATTTTAGTACTAAGTTAGGAAACAGATTTTATTTAAATACATTCCTTCAAATAGTTTAGGAAGCCTTGAAGAATAAGTAGGATTTGTGCCTTGAAGTTTTATTAAAGCATGCTGACAACAAAAATTTCACTTGTTCTCCGCACTTTCATTATTTATGCTAAGGCATCATAGTGTGATAAGGACAGGTGATATAGAGTAACTTGAACTGTTTTCAAAGGTACTGGCTTGGTATGGAACCAAATGAAAGTCTAAACAAACCAAATGTGAATTGCTGGTAATGTGCTTGAAAAATGGAATGTATATCTGTCTGGTATGTACAGCATAAGAGAGATGAGTAAGATATTTAAATTAAATATGTGTTATTAGGACCTTATGATAAAAGCAGCTTCACAAAATGCAAGATGAATGGCTGAACAGTATACCCTTTAAGGAAGTATGGTAATTTATCAAATCTGATAGGATTAGTTTTCAAGTGAAATGAATGATTTTTTTTAGACTATATTCCATATTAACTCCAAAAACTCCATTATACTTTTTCCCAAGTTGTTACAATGAAACAACAGTCTCCTTATGTTTTCATTTTGATATCCAGTCAGTCTCTACTTCCTGTTTGGCATGTCGAGGTGCGTCTTCATTTCCATGCACTTCAGCACCCGGTTTCTATATGTGACCTAACTGGGACATTGCAGGAAAGAAGAGGTGGAATATGGTTTTATTTAAAGATTTATGTTTGCAGTTTTACTTTTCAGAAGACTGGCCTTCTAACTGGACTTCACACAAAAAATCTCTTGATACTGAGAGAGAAATTGAGTGATCCAGCTCAAATTAATACCTGAATGTACCAGTAGAGACATAAAGCACACTGCTCCAGTTGGGTGACAGGTTAGGAAAATGAGACTGCCTACACCAAAAATCCCAGTAGGTGTTAGGGGCTGCTATAAAGTACACATCATGTACTAAATTTACCACTGCCTGCAGTTTTGTCTTTTGCATCAAAGCCTCAGTACACTATTAAAAACTGTAGTAGACACCCAACATTGTGGGATCCACAATTTCAATTATATCATACGTTATATAGATATACTGCTAATGCTTTAATTTTAATTAGTTCAGTTGGATTACATAGATTTTTATCCAGTGTAAGCGTTTTTTATTTTTGTGCTCATTGGAATTGCTAGATCATAATTAGCTTTGCTCACCACTGTGATCCTCATAACAGAGCGGAGGGTACAGGGACAGTGCAAGCCATCTTCTGAAATGCAGATTCATCCAGGTCATTCTCCTTCACATGCTGTGGGTTCACAGGGCCTTACTGGACAGGTGCTGGAGCCATGAGGCAGGTTGGCCATGTTAGCTGCACACGTGTGTGGCTACACAGGACCTCCGAGGTTCCTCGCTCAAAATATTCTAGATGGCGCAACAATTTAAGACCTAACAGCTTCACTTAACAACAGATCATGCTGGCAAATAGAGCCGTGCATTTCTCACATGACTTCTGAAGGAATCATAGCAGTGAATCAAATCAATTTTTAAATCCCAGGTCGATCAGTTCATTTGATTTGCTGAGTCAGTTGGTCCAGTGAGAGGAACTGAACACTGAACTGAGCCATTCAACACAGGAAATGATTTAGTTCCAATGAGAGGGCAGACAAGAAAAGGAAAAAAATGGAAGCTCAATGTTGGAATGCATTATAGTAAGCGTTAAAATATAAATTTTAAATACATTTATAAATAAACTGAATAAAAACACAGTGTATTAATATATTGTATCATATTAATGAGGTGTGAGGATTTGATGACTGGGTGAAGAATGTCTTTTGCCATTTCAGACAGCTGTGCCGACCTCCCAAACATACCAGAATTATATCAGCCTGTAATAATAATAAAAAACACCGAATATACCTACTACAAAAGGAATGTGTCATTTTTCTGTTTATGTGCAAAATTACGTGTAATGAATCCATTCTTAAGCTCTGAATGCAGGTAGGTCCTAGAGTAGATAAATAATAGTAACATATGACATTTCATTTTATTTGTTTCCCCATCATCACTCCAGTGTTAAAAATTTAACTGATAGCCGTCATTTGATTTGTCATGCTAATTTTATTTTCTGCAGTTCTGCATTAGTTATTTTGCCTTTCCTTTGCCAACATGTTTCTTAAAAAAATCATGAAAGATTGAGGTCAAGGTTGTTTTATTACATACTCAACTAGTGTATGGTAATAGGTGTAGGATAAAAAAAAATGGATGTACTTTCTTAATATTTTTACTTACTTTTTATGTTTTGTTAATTTTTACCTTAGAAAAGATAGCTATATGTCACATACAGGTAAAGCCCTCATCAGCTATATAAGATATTTCTTCTTGGATTTTCTCAAAAAATGTAATTGTTTCTCACACTACATATCTTTCCCTGCAGAAGAAGGAAAAGTAAAAAGATTGATAATTTCACATTTTTTCTTATTTTTCTTTTAGCTTTTCATTAAGCCCCCTTTCAGTAATTATTTCTGTAAATATGGCATTCAGTGGTGTGATGATTGGTCAAATCTGCTATGGTGGAATTACAAAAAAGTAATTTGTTGCCCCACAAGCCCAATTACTGATAAATGTAGTGTCTAAGTAAACATTACTGCATTAATTTAATTTAAATAGCCAGTTCCTATAACATTATAGGAAGTGGAAGAATGTGTTGCATTGCAAATGAAATTAAAGTAGCTTAGAAGTTATTCAAATTTTACTGTGATTTTTTTGGCAGATAGTTTTGAGCATATCCAAGATTCACACATCCCTGGGTTGCTCACAGCACTGACCTTTGTGTTAATGAGAGACACCAGTGTTCTCAATGTGTAAAAAAAATTGAGCGAACTCATTGGGAAAAGTGTCCCACTGTCAGCAGTGCACAGTTCTAAGCAGCAAACAAAAGTACCAGTTCAGGCTAATGTAACTGTTTGTGATGAGCAAACAGTGAGAGTTGCTTGAAGAATCCTGGCCTCAGTCAGTTCATTACACAGCCTGGGTTCGAACTGCCAATCATCTATAGTAAACTGCTTTTCCAGTTTTTATTGCTTTGGAGCTCCTGAGAGCCTCCGTGTTTTATCTAGAAATGAAAGAAAATAGAAATTGTTTCTAAACATGACGTTTTCATAGAGTTAGATAAATGACAACAATGCTTTTTATTAGTTAATGAGCAGTAAAAGAAGCATTGATGTATTGTAGGCAAAGGTGTAGTGTAAGTATTACTAGACCTTGAAATAAACACCAATGGTTTCTGCATATGGAACTTCTCTTCTGAAGAAGAGTGAATATGTTCTTTGAGTGCACTTAATTACCTAATGAAGAGATCACTTATGTGGAGCTATTGATAATTATCTACTGATTTAGAGCTTGCTCAATAGTTACTTGGTTCATTAATGTCTCCCTATTTCACAATTACACTCAAAGAGAAAAGTGTTATTGTAATCTGTCTTTTACTCAGTGGCAAGTTAGATTTTTCTATACACATTTTCCATTGATGCTTGCTGACCCTGTTGAAGGACTTTTGACATGTAATAGTTCATTCTGCCTGAATTCATGTCCCTAAGAGGTATGTAATGCTTGCTATGACCTCTTCTGTTATCTCCCTTTAAATTTTAATCACCATGCATTGTCTGCTTGCAGGGTTTTAAAAATTTAAGGTGGATACAGCGTAAGCTGAGAAGCACAACTATAAGGGTTTTATTAAAATATTTTACAAGGCTTTGTTTACAGCAGCTTTTATTCTCTCCATTGCTGTATACAGATGTGTTCATTATGGTAAATAAAGAGCGACTGTGTTCATTTTTTATTACTGTGGATTAATCAGTCCTGATACGTGTTCTAATCATCACAACAATGTCCTAAAAATTGTTTGAGCCCGAGCCAACATGGCAGTAGCATACGCTTTTTCATAAATTATCAAAAAGCCCTGAGCTGTGGCAGATTGGCAAAATGATTTATTCATTATTGATGTGCTCTAAAACAATTGATTTCTTAATTAAGCAGGAGAGCTGTACAGCTGGTGTTCAGCACAAGAGGTGACAGTCAAAGGCTGCCTATTTGCACTGGGTTAAACATTGAGACCCATATCTAAAATGTTTTTTTTTAGACCTGTCAGACAGAGAATAAATATAAAATTCATTTTTGTAGATTTGACCTTTAAGCAATATCTAACATAACAAACCCTAGTAACAGAGAAACAGCTTTCTCTTGTCTTCGTCAAAATAATTGACACATTGTTTTTCATTCATTAGTGTATTACGTTAAGCACAATTACATTTTTCACATCTAAAAACACTTTATACATTGTTGAGTATAATGAACAAGTAATTCCTGTGTAGATTACCAATCATATCGCATACTGAAAAAGTATGTCTAATACTAGATTCAAAGTGTAAAAATCCTGATATGTTGCCATTTCATTAGTTTGAACCTTTAGTATAATTTGTTCTTAATTCAGATACTTTTTCTGTTGCTAATGTCTCTGTAAACATGTAAGCCAGCATTTAAGCACATGCAGGAAACCAGCAAACAGCCGTTACTAAAAAAGAGTGAGTTTCTTCCACCCTCTGGAAGTAGGAGGTGGTTTTATGACCACATGCTGTATTTGCCAGTTTCGCGGAATAAACTAAATGCTGTGTCAGAGCTGGGCATTTAAAAAAAAATATTTATAATCTTTTGAATTTACACCTTAATCTGTTTTACAAACAGAACATGGTGCCAGTCTTTTCTCTTTTGTTGTTACCTGTACTTACTAATAAGTCATAATAGAGCTGGCTATGACTCTCGGAAGACTGTGGGGTTTGTAACAAAGACCGTTGGGGAAAAATCCCATGAAAGTATAATACTCATCTCTTCAGTTTTTTTTTTTACATGGAAAAAGCTCTTAAGCTTAAACATAGCTGACCACAATCTTATCTGTATTGGAGCTTCCCAAGTATACCATAAAAACTGATTTAATTTGGAGAATGCCAAGCCTATGTTTTGTAGGAATCTGTGAAGTGCAAAGATAACTTAAGCTGAAAACAGTTATCATAAACACATATGCTTTGCTCAACCACAAACCTTCTGCAGTAAGCAAATGTTCAAGAGATTTTAAATGAAAGGTTTTATTGAAGAAAATTTCTCATTATAACCATGGTATCACTTTACTCCCAGTAAGCAATACCATGGGATCTTTCTGCTATAAATGGTGTTGAGGGAGGAAATATATTGTGGATTATGAAACATTGAGGCAACAGGCATACTCCTAGTATTTTAGGCACTTTGGGTTAAGGGTCCCATTTAATTGATTGACAAGCCGAAAGATCATTGGTTAATAATGCATAAGTAAGACTCTCATTTGTCTTTTATGCTCTGTACTGATGGACTTTTGTCACATCTTTTTAGCTATAGTAGCTATTAAAAGACATAGTTAAAATGGATATCCTTATATTGCATTGAAAGATATTTGTACTGTTAATTAAAAGCAGCTCAAATCCGTTGAAAAATTGCTGAGGCTTGTTTATTAAAATCACACCATGTTGAATTGGTTGTGTGTAGTATGTTATTGAAGCAGAACTCTACAGGAAGTGTTTGTGAGAACCGCACCTGCAGAGTGTTGTGAGCACAGGGTGTGGGCCAGTCTTATTATAGTGTCCTAGAAACAGTCTCTGTGAACAAAGCACACCTTCTCCCTGCACTCTGTATTCAGATAATGTTGCCATGCATCTTCTGCTGCTCCAAAGCTGCTGTTGCATTGTCTCAGCTGTTCCATTCATTTTGAATCAAGTATTTATAAATGTTATGGTTTGAAATTAAGAAGAACAGCTACAAGTGTTTTGCTGTTCAAAATCTGGCTGTAAAGTTGATATGATTACTCTATATTATCCTATGCTCTTAAATCCATTTTGTGCAGAATAGTAAATCAGTTTTAATATTAAGGCCTAAGTTATTAAAATACATTTTAATAAATAATTTCTTATTTTTAATAAATAAAGCATTTTGTTATAGATATCCTTTTCCAAAATGTTGTATAATGTTGTTATATATATATATCCCTGCCAATAATATATGCACTGAGGCAAATAGAGCATGAGTTTAAGAGCAATGTAATATTAATTTATATAAATGTTCTAAAGACTTAGCCCTGTAGAGTTGTACCTTCAAATAAACGGTAGTTGAAAAAAAAATAAAGATTTGAAAGAATTCAGATTTGCTGCACTACATTTTCAAAAAGATTGTTGCTTTGATATTGTTTTTAAAGCTTTTTAATTACAGATAAACCTTGTTGATAGTCGATCTTGAGATTACATGCTTATATTTAGCTTCAAAGATTCAACATCTAGTTTTTAAATGGTGTTCTGAATAGGGCAGTGGGAATGGCTGCAAAATGGCTTTCTTTTTCAACTAGTTTTTTAACCCTTTGCACCAAACCCCATATTTCACCCTATTTCCTGTTATATGTCTTGCAGTTAAATCCGTGATATATCTGTAATTTATATATATTAGAATTAATAAAAAGAGTATCTGATTTCTGCTATTAGTGTTGTTGCTCAGATAATACCTGAATGTTGTAGTGTATTAAGTAAATTCTTAATTGATCTGTGTTTCTTCTCCAGTCACCCCCTTTGCAACAGGTAACCTTCAAGGAATCCATAGGCTGAGGCATGCGAAGGCGCCCAGGCTTCTGGAGTGGGGGAGGGTCTGCATTAGGAGTGCAGTGGGGCTGTGTATAGGGGATTAGTCAGCTCACAGCTGGCTCAGTGCTGCTCGGCCCTGTCACCTCTCATTAGTGCCACGTACTGCAGGCTGCCTTTGCCATCGGGAAGCTGTCACACAGACCAAGCAGCCCCCACCCCCGTCCAATCAGCAGGACGGAGAAACTGCAAACAATTGAACAGTAGGGCCTTTATTAGGGGATTATTAAACCTACATTGCTTTTGCTTACTGGGCTGGTAAATTGTTGTCTCTAAACACAATTAACTTTCTCCAAAAAAGACAGTTTTGAATTCTTGTGGGTGTGGGGGGGAGTGTATGAAAATGAACTTGGGCTAGAAACTGATTTTTATGCATTTTTTTAATAACGTCATTTGCAGTGATGGTTAAGGAATCTGCCGTTGTACTTTCATGTGCAGTTTGCCTAACCCTTGCTCAAGAAAGCTACAAATTAAGTATATAGGCATCACCCACCTAAAATAATATAGACCTCTGACAGGGCCTTCATCAGACAACAAAAGATTTAAAAGATTATTAAATAATGATAAACAGAAAGGAGACTTAATCTGTGCAACTTTAATGAAGGTACAGGTCCTAGGCAATAGTAGTGGTTAAAGAGACATGGAAAGGAGAAATTGTGATATTCAGTTTTTATGCGATATATTCGTTAACCTGCACATAATGTTTTATATACTGTACAGGTTACCAAACGCATGCTGTTCAGGGTTGTTTATATTAAGTGTAATCATCCAGGCTGTGTTTTTGTCAAGTGGTAGAGAAGGGGTGTTCATTATGCAGTTAATGATTCAGACAACATTAGATTACTAATCTAGGTCAATAACAAGATTAGAATTTTCACAAAAAAATCATCTTTTGTACAGTTTTCTTTTGCTGCAACAAGAGCATGCACAGCTGTATATATATTGCCAGCCCTGATTACCATGCCAGATGCCATCTCTCTTCTGTATTGTTTGTTGCATACTCTGCCACTCAATGACCTGAAGAAAGAGACCCAGCAATTCGTGAACCTCAGTAATCAAATGAATCATTGCCTGTCAGTGCAACGCTAAAATAGCACAATTTTTTATTTTTGGTCCTTTTCTTCTTTCTACTTTACAATACGTTTGTCTTAATTAGCACAATTTATTGTAATAAACACTGATATATAGTGATATTTATTAGCTCAGATCAAGAGTCCTGCTGAACATGTGAACAGTTTGATAACACTTTCCTGTTGAAACGACACATGTTGCACCCAAAGAATAGGAAGGAACATATCAACACAGGTAAGTTTAGTCATAGTCTTAGTCAATTAAACTAAAATGTCAATTATTTACAGTCACACCTGGACTGCTTTTAGCGAGCAGGACAGGTCATTGGGACAAGCCTTAGTCTCTCACATTGAGAAGCTGAGGTATAATTGCTACCATTCGGTTTTACATTCCATTTTAATTCTTTACAAAGACTTTAAAAATGAGTTGTATGCCACCAACTTTGTTTTTTCTTGTTACACTCAAAAGTGCTTAGTAGTAACTTTAAGATTATGTCCTTAAAATGAAAATTAAGTATCTTGAGTAAATTTGTAATCCAAGCAGAAAACCAATGGGTAAATCTATTGCCGAGCTATGCATCATATGTATAATTAGTGTTTTTCTCATTCAGTGGTACGAAGACCACTATCCTGTTTGACTTGTAACAGTGATTTATTTTACAGTTATGGAAAGCAACCAACGATTAAACAGATTTCACATCGAGAACCTCTCCTAGTCCTCTGCTTTCTATTGGATGGTATTGAGGCTCCTTGGCACAGGCATTACATAATTAACATCTTTTTGAGGGTTTGTCCCATAGTGCTTACTGTAGAGATGGCATTTGGGGATGCGTTGCAACTTTCTGTCAGTGCTGCTCAGGTGTGCACCTTAACTTTGGGGAAAGTCAGAGAGCCCGGGCTTTAACTGACTCAACCTGCACTCCAAGCGAGCTCTAACAGTGCTGGATCCACTCCAGAACACAGCTGCACTGTTCTCTATGCCAGTCATTTTGACTGGGCAGAGATGAGAGTTCCCCTCATGTACACTCAAATATTTACTGAAAGTAGTTCAGGTGGGTAGCTGTGTCAGCATGCGTAGGCTGCAAAGGAGCAAGTAAAGGTTTATTCCATGCTGAAAAGAGAAGAAAAGAAACAATGTTACGGCTGTGGAGCCTTTTTCGGGTCTAAGCAGCTTACACCCGAAGAAGGCTCCACAGCCGAAACGTTGTTTCTTTTCTTCTCTTTTCAGCATGAAATAAACCTATTACTTGTACCTTATTTGCTGAAAATACTACTTACACCTTTTGGGTGTGTAAAGGAGAATGCACATGCAAAATTGTGCAAACTATGTAAATTATACATCTTATCTGGTTACACTACTTTTCCTTATGGTATCTTTTATACCAGGGTTAAGAGGAAGAAATATGCATACATGTAAATATTGCAGTGACTGTTGTTTAAGGTGGAACTGTAACAGTGGCCCATGGCTTGTAAGATGAACCCTATAACAGGCATGGGCAGGTTGATGAGCAGCAAACAGTCAAAATCACAGTCCAGAATTGCAGGGTTCAAACCTGGGTGAACTGAAGAGAAAGCACAAAGGGAAATTCACAGGCCAAGGTTGAGACAAACCACCAAGGTTCGTAGCACAAGTAAATCACAGTTCAAAGCATCAAGGGAAAGTCCGAGAGAAGTCAAAACAAAGCAGAGTCAAAAATCCAAACTAAGTGCAAAGACAGGGAACTAGGAATCCAGAGACTGGTGACTTGAGTGGCTCAGAGTTAACTTTATAACAGAGCCCAGAGGCACCGCTTGGTCAGACCTTAAATAGCCTGCTTCACCAGGAGACAGGTGATTACCCACTGGTGAAGCAAGCTTCCTGTCAAAATGTGTTTCTGTGGCAACTGGCCTGACTGACAGGTGGAAGAGGCATAGCTGGCTGTCATGATAGAACTAGCCTACACTGTAGTGCTCCTGGGAGGACAGCATGACAAACGTTATGACGAGTTACTTCTGAACTGTTTTGTTTAAAGAAGAATAATGTTAATTTAATCATCAGTTTTTGATTTAGTCATAGTCTTAGTCATGTAGACTAAAATGTTTATTAGTTATAGTTACATTTTATTCACACACTTTTAATTTGGTCTTGTCAACTCAAATTTGCAATCACTCTTGCTTTGTTGACTTAAACAGAATTAGTTTTAATTGCATTTTAGTCATGTTGTATTTAGTTATGTCTTGAACTTCTAGTTTAATTTTAAATTGTTGGGAATATAAATTCCAATTAAGTAATGCTAAGTTAAGTGTAACTACGTTTAGTAATTGGATATTCTTATAATTGTGTGGCAATTTACTTTCCATGTTAAGCAGCGACCAAGTGCGTAAAACCATAAGGATGGGTTAGGATAGGAACCGTAACTGTTCCTAAGAGAACTGTTTACTTACATCATGCCAACATTGTGGCTATGCTTCAGGTTTGTCACAGTGCTTCCACTCCACACACATTCTTCTGAAAAAATACTGAGGAACACTAAGGAATACCCAAAAGTGCTATAGATTGTTGTTGCCACTACAATAGTATTTTCTCAGTTTTCTAAACACCTAGCTACACAATCTACTTAAATATGATTAAAAAACATTTTTCTGATTGCTATTATGTTAAGAAATATATATAACATTTTTATAATATAATAACTTTTCACACTCACTTTGTGAGTGGGCGGTAGGTGACTATGAAAGTGAATGCCTTACTAGTGTCAACATTAATACTTTTTAGAGCTTCAGACCAAAGCTGGGTGTGAGATACTTGAATCAAAAGAATCTTCTGGTTTACCTTAGTTAATTATGTTCTGGGTAAATGATTAACAGTGTCAAACGTGTAGGATAAAAGAGGGGGGAAAGAACAGAAGACGAAGAGAAAGGAGAGACAGGAGGACAGAACATAAAGCATGGACCAGGCAGGAGATCTTTGTCCAGATCATCCAAAAAGACCAGATTAAAGCTCATTATCTGAACCTTGCTAAGAGAGCATGCTATTCTGTTTTTTTAGGGAATTCTGATTTCCTGTGTGAAGAATCCCTTGGTTAAAACTGGTCTCTCATGGTTTGCGGGTTCATTTTAGAAGAGAGAGACAGTTCCCATTTATTTTGTGGCATCCTGGTTTGCAGAGAGATTCAACCGCAGGTTGTGTTCTGTTTAGTTTAGCAGGCAGCTTATCTCTTCTTTTGGCCTCTGTAGGCTTTATTTTACAGTCAGATATTTAGTAGGAGTCGGGGGGGAGAGGGGGTTTCTGGGAGGTCTAGACATAGGCCTCTAAACTTATAAATGAAGAAACTTGTTTGTTGTATGTTTATGTTGTGTAGTGTAATGTGTGTTGTTAGTAAATATTTGTTTAAGCAAGTGTTACTGGTTTATTACTCTTTTCACCAAAGCTGTGCCAGAGAAAAAAGAATTAATGTGTCTCTACTGAACTCATGTGCCTTCAACTATACCAACTGCTGGGTATGCTTTCGGGTCGGTCATTTCTGATATTTCTATTTCGTAACCTTCCATTTGTAACAGTGTGAACAAAAATCACATTTTATTTCACTCTGACAGAGTACATTATGAATCTGATGCACAGCATAGACCCAATTTTTAAATTTTAAAAGAGTAACGTACTAGCCAAGATATAAAACTAGTAATTTTGAAATATGCAATTTGTAAAACACGTATTAATCTTGCTTAGTTTTATATTTAATCTGTTGATTAGCTACAATTAAAAAAGTAGCTAACTTATCAATGGAGAGTTGTCTGGGTACCATTGATTCACATGGTGCTTTAAATGTATTTTTTTAAACTCATAATGTAGCTGCATTCTGTTCTTTATCTTCAGTCACGTTTGACAAGCTTTTCCTGGTTTGTTGTGTATATGAAGTGCTCCCTGACCCCATATCTTTTTCTTCCAGATGAAAGCAAGGAATACTACAAGAAAGTATTGGGTTTTCTTAGCTTTTTTTTTTCTAATCAAGGTGCTCTGGTTTTCTTGATCTAATTAGTACATCATATAAACCCCATTGTTTATCTGGGTACCAATCAATTAACACAAACTAAGGGTTCATGACATGGGGTGTGGAAAAGATGGACCGATGGGGAAAACGTGATAGTTGCCAGTTATTTCACAGTAGAAGCCCTAAACCATCATGCAATCCCCATGCAGAAGCAGTTCTAGGATGATACCTATGACTTTCAGATAGAAGGTAAATGTACAAACGGTGAACCTCGTGTGATTTTTTGTCAAACAGATGATATTGTTTCATCTTATTTTACTCAAGCAAAAATGCAGAAGCATTTAGTCTTCGTCATCATCATTGTGGATTATTTTCATGCGAGTTTCGTACTTGTTGACTAAAAAACAGTTTGGTGAAATTAACACTGAAGCAGAACTGATGACAATTTGTATGAAGGCACTTCATGTGCTGAGAATAAAATGTAAAGTGGAGTTGATAGAATACAGTGGCAATGATTGAGGCCTTATTGACTTTAGTATTGAGGCAGAAAGTAAATGGTGAAAAGGGGCAATTAAATAACGCCCTGTCCTCTTATCAGTAAGAAGAAAATATGAACTGGAGATCTTAATGATAACTTGCAAGGATCCACATAGAGATTATGTGCAGTCACTTGCTGATGTGTAGAAGCAGGCTTTCTTGTGTTAATCTCATTTTACATGTCATAAGGGACAAATTGTTGGCAGCACTTTGCTTCGACATCAGTGAGTTAAAAGCCTCAAAGAGTTCCAGCATCTTTAATGTAACCTTTCTTTCTTGTTCAATTAGTGCCTACCCACTTGACTGCCTTTTTACAGACCAAGAGTCTAGTTGTCATTCATTGTGACTGACGGTTCTCGTATCTAGTGGTAGAATGAGCCATCCCTGTCTGTTTGGATTAAACAGTTGTCCTTTTCAGTGTGTCTGAAAATCAGGTGTTCCTCTGATGATAGAATTATAGTCCTCTCACAATGGTAGAGCTAAGTCAGACATTCTTTCAAGGTTTATAGATTGTACCCTGTCATAATCGGAACTACTTCTCTGAAAAACCTAAGATACTGTGGTATATGTAATTTAACAGAAAATAATTGTTGTCAATTTGATTCAATTTTCTATAAAATGGAAGTCAGTGCACCAAGAATAGTATTATACAGCAGGTGTTCATTTTATCAGTGTCAATTCACGAAACAGCACTTTAAATCGTTGCAAAAAACAAAATTCTGGTGTATTGCAAAAAAGATTACTGCTACTACCTACGTGATTTTTAGCTAACAGAAAACAGATGTAATTCTATACATATTCCTGTTTTCATTTAAACTTACAAATAGGTTATACAATTCCTTATGTTACAAAATCATTCTAAGTTGAAATTTCCAGAAAAACTGGTCAGTTTCATTTAAAGCTTGAAAAGGGCATTAATACAATTAATGTAAATAGGGTGGTAATTATACAGCAATTGTTGACAAGCATTCATTTCTCTGTATTCTTTGGTTGCTTACCCAATTTTATTTTGATATAATGGAATGAAACAATGTTAATTTAGATGTATAGTTTTCATCTGAAAAGCAATTAAATGAAGCAGTTACATCCATTTGCTTGACACACAGAATCACATCATTTTCAATTAGGTTTAAATGTATCATTAGGTAAAGCATGGACAAATGGTAATTCAATGGGAAGACTGCTGTCTTGGCAGATATATGATTTTGTAGGCATCAAAAACTGTCATGTTGTGCATCCTCTTAATGGTCAGCATGGAAAGAAAAGGCTTGAAAAGTGGTGTAGTAAAATAGCATTCTGCTTCATTTAGGAGTTGAATGTTGTAGCCGTTTATCACCTGTGTACATACCTGATTTGTCACTGCTGTCTTTTCAAAACCGTCAAGAAGTTGAATGTTATTTTACAGTAATAAAATGTGAATGAAACATATGAACCTGTAACTTCAAGAAAGTTTCTATGGAAATTTTTAGTTAATTGTATTTGTGTTACAACCTTGAAACTGATAGAAATAAAACAATTCATTTGTCAGGGGGAGTGGGTTCAGAATTCTAGAATGTGCTTCTCCGTCATCCAGCATTTCTGGAGGAAAACACTTTTCTATTAAAAAAAATGTATTGGTACTTGTGTGCAAAAAAAAAAGGACGCACTGTACCATTCAGAATTTCTTGCTAGACTCCCCTGATAGCTGACAGTTTCATTGCTTTATTAGTGACGGAGAACTTCCTGTAAAGGTGAAGTCAAGACTAAAGAATGTCCTTGAGCTTCTGTACAATGGAAATGTGGTAGAGAATGAAAAGCTGTGTTTAGAAGTATCTTTGTAAGTCAGCGTTCTGTGACTGAAGAATGCTTTCCTCTCTGTGACCACCTCTGCTTCTCCAAAAACCTCTAAAAATTAAGGCTTAAGGATCTTAATGATTTTCTGAAAAGAAACTAACTTCAGGAAATGAACTGGAAAACCCCTGCTGTGCCTCTTATGAATTTGGTATGGCATAGATTGTTTGCATGTTAGTTCCCTTCATGCCTAGTTTTTTAGGCAATGGTTATTTGATCTAGATACCCTTAAGTTCTTCATTTAAAGGGATGTTAAACTTGAGAAGTACTTTTCACATCACAGTATGCATCTCATGGTTTGTAGGGAGTTAAAATAAGCTTGAGAAGGTGAGCTAAGCATGACCGGGATAAAAGAGCTCAACAAAAGTAGCATTTCCACATTGTTCAGGCAAACCTTGATATCACACACTAGTGTATGCTTAGCCTCCCTGTATAATGTGCTGTATCAATCATTTATGACAAGGGATGTTAAAATATTTTGTAAAGCCTTTTTCATTATCTTGAGTAGATTGGTTTGCAGATGTTTTTAGTATTACTGTATATACTGGTAGGTTAATTAGCTTCTGTAAACAGTGGCCCTAGTGTGAATGTGTGTGGATCTGTGTGAGTGCCTTCCAATGGAACCATAAAATCCGGTACCGTCCAGGGTGTATCCTGCCTCGCACCTATTGCTCTCCTGCGACCCTGTATTGAACAAAGTGGTTAGGAGATGGGTGGATGTATATTGGTTATGTTTATTACAGCTTGATAGTTCATTTACTTTGTGGTCTGTGGTAATGGTCTTCTTGAGTAGTGAGTGATCTTTGTGTTAAGACGAACATGGTAGCTCCTATTCCATAGCATCTGTACAAAATAGCATCAAAATACACAGATATTCTTGTAAAGTGTTTTTTACCGCAGCTCTGCTTAGAAAATGTAAGAACAAACACAAAATACAGGTTCTTAGTTTCTTAGCATCGGCAGAAATTGCCCTTTGCAAAGTTTTCATCACAAAGTACAGACAATTTGGATGCATGACAAAGTGCAGGAAAGGACAAAACCCAATTAGCTCCCTAGTGTATTAACGTTAATTAAGGAAGATACAGACCAAACTTAATATTGTGATGAAGAGAATCGCTTCTGGTTTATCATTTGAAGAATGGCTACTTATCTGTATGGGTGATGTAGTCTTAACAAAAGGGTTGTTGCACTGGTAGGGGTTTCTGGGATTATGGAGGGGTGTTGAAAGTGATGAAGGCTGGGAAATTTTGATTGCTTTTACAATGCAGTGTCTACAGTTTTGTGAAAAAGTATTTTCAGATTTTTTTCAGATTGTAGCCATTGAATATTATCTGTGGGTCCTAGTGATAAAGGGAGCTTGAGTAAACAAATAACACCAAAGTTTGGTGCTTGTTTCATTTATTTCTTACACATCCACTGTGTGAAACAGTTAGCACCCCCTTAGATGCTGAAACTGGTTTCATCACCTTTAGCTGCTGTACCTGCGACCAGGCACTTCCTGTAATCGATTAATCTCGCTCATTGCTGTGTAGAAATTTTGGCCCTTGGCTCCTTGACAAACTTCTTCAAGCCAGTTAAATTGTCTGGGTTTTCTTGCATGAACTGCTCTTTTCAGGTCCTGCCATGACTTTTCTGTGGGGTTTAGGTTTGGACGTAGCCATTCCAAGTAACGCAAAATGGCAGCATTTTATCTGGTTATGAAATTAATTCTCAATCTGTTTTTCACCGATAAACAAGGTATGAAAAGGCCTTTTATTTCTGTGGTGATCCATATTTACGCTTTGCTCACTTTTCCACAGAGCTTGAGGGGAATTCAAAAGATGTTTATCAGAGCAGATCTCTAAGAATTGCTTGCAAAGTATATGCATTAGTGTAATTCAATTGTATTTAACAAGACTTTTTTATACAGGAATGGATGATCAGGCTTCTTTGGCAGCAGTGCTTGAAGACCCAGCCCTGAAGTGTTTGGTGGCGAGCTGAAAGTGCTGTGAGGCAGAATGAAGCAGCAGGAGTGGACACAGCAGCTGATGTGAAGAAAATGGGTGTAAATGCATCTAGCTATCCTCACTCATGTTCCCCTAGGATTGGGGGAAACTCACAGGCACAGCAGACATTCATAGGTAAAGTAACCCCTTTTTATTCTATCCAAATGAATGGATATAGATGTACAGCACCATTCATACTTAAAATGGAAACATTGTGCTTGTCTTACCTCTGTGGAGAGCTCAACATATGATAAACAGGAGGTAAAGCATCAATGTTGCGTGCGTTAAAGGTAAAAATCTTACTAAATACTGAATGCAGTTCTAATTCAGCCTCTACAGGTTAGATGATAAAAATAGTTTTGTTCTTTGAATGACGTGACAGCTCATGTCTTAGGTGAGTATAAATGAATGTTTTTGCTCTGTTACTCTATGTTAAAGGTTTCATATTGATGTCCTTGAAGGATTGCTGGAATAGGGATTCATTAAGCATTGTCAACTTTTTGTACAGAATGCCTCAATTATTCAATGACCATATGTTGAATTCTATTTTGTGAAGCAAACATTCCCCACACACACACTATTGTGTGGGAAAAATTACTTGAAGGTCTGTTTTTCAGAACAAAATGTGCTGAAATTAATTTTATTTTCTACCCTAGATAACAAGGCAGATTCATTTTTATTGTCTTTTTTTTTCCATTTTAGGCTGTGATTTAATTTTATTTTTAAATTCGTCGTTGTGGGTATGAGATACCTGTAAGGAAAACTTTAGCATCCTTAATTTTAATAACATACTTAAATATTGATATTAAAGGCAGGTTATGGACACTGAGCAGTGCAGTGTTAAAGTGTTATTATAAGCTGCCTTACAATGACATAATATAAGAACTTTGCAACTTTGAAAAACAGAAGTGTGAACACTTTGGTTTAGACAGCCCAGATAATTTACTTTTCTAGGTGGTCTTTAGTTCATCTCTACCTGTTTTCTGAGTAACTACGTCTAATCAAAGACATGTTCTTAATGTTTTTTTTTCAAAAATGTGCTTAATCAAAGTAAAACACATTAATGGGATCTCTTACAGTGTAATGGTAATTAACCCTAGTGTCATTAGGCAGCATTTTAATAAAGATATCTTATTCATGCTTCAAAAATGAAGTTCAATTACCATTGAAATGAGAATCTGAGCCTTTGATTAAGAGACTGCCAGAAGTGCTATTAAGGGAATATAACTTGGTAATACATTTCTCCGCCTTTAATGGTGTTGCTAGAGAAGGAGAAGATCTGTCTGCAAATCCAGAAGGAGAAAGTCACACTGAAACTTTTCACATTTCCTTTCTCAGGGGAAAAAGTATTCCCCCATTTTAAGAACTTCTTGCTGGGTATCTGCTAAATTATGTAAATGCAAATCTCATAGACCAGGAACCATGAAGTCCAGCTGATTGAAAATGGTTGCTCTTTTTCCTTGGGGAGTTTTCAGCTGCTTGCTAAGAAAATTAATTGGATTAGAAAATGCACAATACTTTATTAGAATTTGTTCAATTTAAAAACAAAAGACAAGGGTGTCAATACAGTAATTGTGCAAAACTAATATAATGTAGAGTTACACCTCAGGTATACTTTAGTTTAATTGAAAGAGCATTTTCTGCGTCTACTTTTGTTATATGGCTATTTGGAACAGTTCTAATTCCCTCATGTGTTCCCTATCTGTATAGACAATTTTTAAATGTGTCTCTGCAAAAAAGACATTTAGTTGGATTGTCCTAAACATTTATCCTCCTAAGTTGTATCTTGTCCAATAGGTTTATCTTGTCTAGAGTAGTGCCAGATTATCAAATTAACAAATTTGTTGATTCAAAGGACCAATACAGTTTAGGAAATGTTAAAGACATTGATTGGTATTTGTTGGAAATAATGTGATCATATAAAGCCAAAATAGTTTTTTGTTGATACATTTTAATTTCATTATAATTTAAGAAAATGTAATAGTCCTGGTTTTCCTTTTCGGGGGAAAAATGTTCACTCATTAGCGAATAAGGAAAAATGTTAAATATTGAAAACCTTTAAAATAAACAACTTCTCAGGGTTCTGTTTCTTTTATGTGAATTATTAATATTCTTTGCAAAACTTAAGTGTTCATGGAATTTAGGCTAAAATTTATTTCATAATGTATAAAATTAAAAGTCTGAGTTTTGCAGTGTATGTACAGTGTCAGTACATACTGTGTACAATTACCTAATGTAGTGGTAGGTTATTGATATCTGATGTACACCAGATCTTATCTTAGAAATCATTGTTCCAAGCTCTGAGAATGTATTTTAAGTCTTGACATATTACTTTCATAAAACAATTTTATTGATTAGCCTTTTGGTAAAGATAGAACTTTACTTGTTACTGTATGTTCAGTACTGTATGTGTTAACCAGTATACAGAGAACCAAAGGTAAAGACCGAATGAGCTTATCCTGGAAGGAATGCTTCTGTGCACAGTTTGCTGCTAAATGCCCCAACCAAAGGGGTAGGGCAGCCTGAGGCTAGCAGGGAGAGATCCAATCCTACTCTTATCTCCTCTCCAGAGCGTGTCCAGGGGTCAAGTCCCAGAGTGTCTCCCTGTCAAATGTCCTGTGAGGACACAGTGATTCCTCTCCCTCCTCCTGAGTGTCCATGCTGGCCATCCATGCCCAACTGTTCCAGATGCCGGCAGCTGTGGTCACGCACAGTTGCCACGCTGCAGCCTTGCCTGGGGGCCCATTTCCATTCTGTACACCACCAGGGACAAGGGAAGCTAACAGCCCCAGTCCTGGTGAAGGAGCTTGCTTTCAGGGTGGGGGGGAGTTGGATGCAATTGAATTGCTCTGCCGAAGCATTGTAGAGCTCTGCGATGGCCTAGCAACAGGCCGTGGAGGAGGAGCTCTAGGCCATGCTGAGATCATTGTGCTCTCAGACTGCCAGTGATGTTCCTGCTCCATCATGAACTCGAAGCTCTCCCTTTTTGCCAGTGCCACTACTCCCTGAAAGGGCTTTTCTACTTCTCTTCCATCTCTGTACAGCAGTGATACATCTCGCTGCTGTCACAGTTGTGGTTACTGAGAACGTGAACACACCAGTGTGCAGAGAACCAAACTCTGGGGGAGCTAAGCCAAAATGCACTGAGGAACTTAAGTACAGGTTTGAATTATTTGGAGGCCAGAGGAATTCAGGCTTGAATACTTAAGCTTTAGGCCTCTCCAGGGGATAGCAGCACCTTGAGTTTACCGGGGAAAGGACTATTTTTGCCACTGGTTACCCTCATCTCCCCTTCGGAATAGACAGCGACATCCAGTTCTGGGGTCAGCCTCTGGCCCCTGAATTTTTACTGACCAGATGTCCCATGTGAAATTATAATACATTAATAATGACTATAAAAGTGAATTTCAGGTAAAGATGCTGGAAAAAAAGCTGTTTCGTGAGTTTTGACCAGTATTGTTTTCCATTTTAGTGTTTACTCTGACAAACTTGTGCCATGTGCTTCTTTCTTCTGTTGAACTAGTAAAAAAAAAAGCTTATGGTTTAGTATAAATTAACAGCTTTTTTGTGTTTGGTGTGTCTTCTCTTTAGGTACCTCATCTTACTCTCATCAGGGCTATGGTTGCGAGTCAAAGCTCTATAGCTTGGAGCATGGCCATGACAAACCCCAGGACAAGAAGAAGAAGAGCTCAGGCTTGGCCACTCTTAAGAAGAAGTTCATTAAGAGGCGCAAGTCTAGCCGCTCTGCTGATCATGCCAAGCAGATGCGTGAGCTGCTGTCGGGCTGGGACGTAAGGGATGTCAATGCCTTGGTGGAAGAGTATGAGGGGACAGCTGCTTTGAAGGAGCTCAACTTCCAAGCTAGTCTGGCCCGACCTGAGGCCCTAACATTACAGAAGGACCTGGCTGACCTCTATGAGTACAAATACTGCACCGATGTTGACCTAATATTTCAGGACACATGCTTTCCTGTGCATCGGGCAATCCTGGCTGCACGGTGCCCTTTTTTTAAGACATTGCTCTCCTCCTCTCCTGAGTATGGGGCCGAGATCATGATGGATATCAACACAGCTGGCATTGATATGCCTATGTTCTCGGCTTTGCTGCATTACCTGTACACGGGGGAGTTTGGCATGGAGGATGCTCGCTTCCAGAATGTAGATATTCTGGTGCAACTCAGTGAGGAGTTTGGGACACCAAATTCCTTAGATGTGGACATGCGTGGCCTCTTTGACTACATGTGCTATTACGACTCTGTCCTCAGCTTTTCTTCCGACACAGAGTTGGTGGAAGCCTATGGGGGCAATCAGGGTTGTCTGGAGGAGGAGCTGAGAGCCCACAAAGCTATTCTGTCGGCCCGCTCTCCCTTTTTTCGCAACCTCCTGCAGAGGAGAATACGGACAGGGGAGGAGATTACTGATCGGACTCTGCAGACGCCAACCAGGATCATCCTGGACGAATCCATCATTCCCAAGAAGTATGCCAAGGTCATTCTCCATTGTATGTACACAGATGTTGTGGACCTCTCCTATGTGCTACACTGCAGCCCCTCGGTGGGCAGCTTGAGTGAAGTACAAGCTCTGGTCGCAGGGAAGGGAAACATGAGCCGAGCAGAAGAAGCAATGGAGCTGTACCATATTGCACTTTTCTTGGAATTCAATATGCTGGCACAAGGTAAGCTTTGCTACCCTCACCCCCAGTTTTCCATAGTGCGTAATTAATTTACAAGATGTTAGATAGTGTGACTAAGTAGCTATCTTATGTCGCAGGGCTTTTGGCTTCCTATTTGATTAATGCTGGGGCTGGATAGCTGAAATCCCTCGGTAAATGACTTAAAGCTATGGTTCTGTGATTTTTATTTGATTAAACTGTTTTTAATTTTATATCTCCTCCTAGCATGCCTTCGAGTTATGTTCTGAGAAGTTCATTATGTAACCTGAGAAGTCACCATTCAGTGTCTTGATTTATACCAATAAAGCATTTCTTTTATGACTAGTTTTGACTCAATTCCCATTTATCAGTGACATTCCTCCATTTAAAATCAATTCTTATTTCATTGTGTGGTGGGTTGTTACATACATCATTATTGAAAGATGAATGTAAAAGTATCTTCAAATAAAAATATATTTCTCAAAATTTATGAGGAACATTAATCTAAATTAAGCAACATAATATATTGGTAAAGCAAGGGTTCTTTCCTTTTCATTTTTGATTGACAAAATTTGGTCAGATTGAACATTTCAAGATTGCTTTTGTATCAAATAAAGATAAGGATATTTGTCAGAAAGATTAGTATGGATTGCTGATATTTCTTCTACTTGTAAATTACTAAATGGATGTTTTAGGAAGAATCAGTTTAACTAAAAATTGTCAGTCTGTGCCACTGTTTATCACAATGATTTTAAATATAACTTGTGAAATGCATTGCACCCTCAGAGAATTGATTAGGTGACCTTAAACCCCTGTCCAATCTTAGCTTCCCTTCCTTCTTAGAAATGATTGCTCCAAGCTCTGAGAATGTATTTTTAAAGTCTTGACATATTACCTTCATAAATTGTTCTATTGATTAGGCTTTTGGTAAAGATAGAACTTTACCAGTACTGCATTTTCATTACTGTGTGTGTTAATGTGTCATCATTATTGCTATGAAACAGATTGTTTTTTGCAGAAAAAGGCCATTTCTAAAGAAGTGTATCAATTTGATTTTTGTCGTGTAAGGGTGGCTGGAATATATGTCATATTGCTGACATTTATCGTTTTCAGTGCTCTTCAAAATGCTTTGTCTTGGAAACTCATTGTATTGAGTGCATTTATGTTTATTGATTCAATTATCTGATTTTGAGTATACCCAATCTTTGATAGATTTAACTAATTGCTGAAAGTCAATATATCAATATTATCTGACTTAAACAATGTATTAGATAATACAAGAGAGAAAACTTGCTTGATTTAATAGATGTTAACCAGTAATTCTTCTTTTGATCAAAGGAACAGTTTAAAAAAATCAGCCAGCTTGTAAAATGCTAACAATTTTCAATGTCTGTGTCCAGCTTGGTAATGATTTTTGAAGCCTTCCCATGTCACAAGTAATTCTGTCTCCTGCGGTAGTTTGATAGAGCATAGCTGTTTACAGCTCGCGTCTCCAATATCTTTCATTGAGCATATTGATCCAAGTGGTTTCTGAGCTATAGCAGCAGTTAGCTGACTCTGAATGAAAGCTCCCCTGTCTGTTCCTGAGATCTGCTTTCAATTACAGGTTCGGCATCAAGGCAGTACCAAATGAAATGAGTAGGCTTGCAGATTCCACTTGGAATAGTTGTAAGCAAGTGGTTTACCATGTAGTTTTGCTGCCAACCATATTACAGTTATCTTCTCCTTACAATTTTTAGTCCTGTTATTAACTCTTCATTTTAAATGCTGCAGAGGGAGCATTGATTCTAAATTCACCTAAGGGGAAGAGAAATCTCAGAATATTCATATGAAGGTAAAGGCAGTCCTATTAGAAGAGGGAGGACAAAAGAACCATATAAAATGCACTTTGATAGTGTTTGAAAGAAAATTTTGCAGTTTTTGTATTCTTATTTTTTACTTCCACTTAACTGAAAAAGATATAAGAGTGTGAATTTCATTGTTCTTTTCTTAAACATGAGCTGAGAATTTGTGTGCAATTAAATGTTAGCTGGGACAAAACCAGACAGAGCTAATGGTTTATTTTAGGTAGTTCCTGGCAGAGCATGGAAAAGAAATTTGCTCAGTGATGCCCAGAATTGAAACAATGACACCAGTGTCCAGAATCATCAGGGTTATGCTGTTTCTGAAGTTATCCATTGAGTGTTAGGTCTCGGAGAGCTTTTATTAAATGTATGCTTGCATGTCTGTGGGGGTGGAATATTGCCCAAGGAGAATAATCTTAAAGGAACTGGCACAAAACATGCAATTAACAAAAACAACGAGCTGCTGCGTGATTGTAAATTATGAAATATTATCCTTTATTTTTGCTTCAAAGGACATGGCTATACTTTAGATTGATGCAGGGTTACATGGCTGACTGGTGTTGGCTTGGAAAGTAAAACTATTATTTGTCCCTAAATAGAACATTCACTTTTGCTTTAAGAAAGTAAATCAGTCTTACTGTCATCCTACTTGCAAATATGAAATTGCAAATAAATATGACTTGCAAATACTCATATTGTAAATATGAGTTGTAATTAAAAGGACCCTATAGTAGTAAATTAAGTTTACATTTTGACAATTATAGTTTGATAAGCTGAAAATGACATAGCATTGGTTTTGTTAGGCTTCTCATTCTTTTTCTAAATTTTCATTTAGTCTCTTGCTTCAGTTCTGCCTGTTACATCGAATTGAAGATCGATGTGTCCTCTTAGCATCCCCATTTGGAGTTGTTTTCCTTTAAATGTCAATGAACAGGTTCAACCATTGTAAAGACATTAGAAGATCAATTCCAAAGGTCCGAGTAACACTAACAGAAGTTCACAGATTAAATTTCTCCCAAAATCCTGGCAGTAAGGTGCTTGTGAAATTGGCTGGCATAGCGATTACTCTTAAAACGCTGTCAGGGCACATGAGGAAGCTCAGAGGAGAGTGACTTTGGGTATTTTTACCAGGCCTAATACAGCCTTCATTGTCTACATTTTAAAGTAAAACTAGATAGCTTCAACCACAACACGGGAGAATTTGTGTTCAGGGCTGATCCTTCATTTTGCATGAAGTTTTCCACTGTTAGAATTCAACTGGATTTTATGCTAAACAGGGTGAATACTAGCTCAGATTTTATATTGTTTGAAAACCACTTCATTTGCATTGACTTGTATGCCAAGCAATTCTGTGTGGTTTCATTTTTTTCCCCATAGGTTTTAAGAATATTCTTGTATGTGTATAAAGATTAAGAACATAGAAATTGCCAGTGTTCTTGCTTTTACTTTGCTGTATACTTCACTGTTTGAATCCCAAGTCTTTTTTTAATGGCCATTTTTGGAGTTGCATCTTACAAAAAGTGGTAGAAATTGCTGGTGATGTTTTCTCTTCTCTCATGAAGCTTACATACAGTATAAATAAGGTGTATATATCAAAGAAATGTAGCTTAAGATCTAAAATAAGCAGAGCGTAAGACCATATGTAATTGCCGTCTTAAAATGGCTTATCACAGTATGAAAGTAGATTTCAATAATGCTTGTTATTGAAACCTTCACTGAGTTGTTGCTTTCTGGTAACTGATGAAGCCTTATTTAAAAAATGGTTTACCCAGTACTTGTCGTATATCATTTGGAAAGTTGTTCCCCAGCCAGATTTTGAGCTGACGTCAATCTAGCACTTTAGTATAGATTGTCTTTGCAGAGCTGCTCAGAATGGACCTTGTGGTCCAAACCCAAGAGCCTCAAACCTCAAAGAGCCTTGGAACATTTGTCCTGGCAGAGGAGAGACACCCTTTGTATTGTTAGTGGCTTAGAATTTTAATCTGACTCCTTTTTATAAATCTACTGGGTATACTTTCGTCATTAAAATGTTAGAAAAAAGGTTACCAGGAAATTTGATCGGATGTGTTTGATTCCAGAAAATTTCCGCTGTAGTTTGCAAGTTGCATCCCATGCTTGTAATCTGAGAGTGAACTATAAGAGTCATGTAGAAAGTTTCTCATGACATGACTGTTTCTTCTTTCTGTGGTATTCACAGTCAACATTAGTAGGGTTAGGGAGAGGGAACAAAGTATCATCTGTTAATCTGATTATTGCACCAAATAACAAAAGGGTGAACATATCGCAATGTGAGGGCAACATAAATCCAGGAAAATCTCTGTTTCAGGAATTTGCTTTTACTTATGTTTAAGTGAAAGGTCATTGTCATACTTGAAATACATCTCAAAAGTCCAAAATGAGTGTCAAAAATTTTTACTTGATATTCATCTGTACAGATAGCTAGGTAGATTTGTAGAATAAATGCAAAGTATCAGTGCTTTAGTTTTTCTATGTATATGAATCTAGTTTCTAATTCCTGGGACTTTAAAATGCTTGTTTAGATGTGCTCATAATTTGAGTTTTTTTATGCCAGTCTGCTGCTGCTGTCTGTGTACTCTGATTTAATGATCCAATGAAAAGGCTTCAAGATGAAAAGTTTAAAAATTGTTCCCTTTTGGGTCCATTAAACAAGCTGACTTTGATGGGCTTGTATATGAGCGACCTGAAGGACGTTTTGCAATGTAATATTCAACAATTTTGCACAATTGCATAGAATAAAATTTAACAGGCAGATCTAATGGATTTACTTTAGTATTTTAATAAAATCACAAAAAATATGAACAAACATCAAAGAAACATGATGTGCTGTCAAAATGAAAACATTGTATTACTGTTATTGCATATGAGCTCCCTGGGCATTAATATAAATCTAGCAGTGTTGACACACAGACCTGACCAGCCCCTGGAGAGAGGGTGTTTATTACTCTTCCTGTGCACATGTTGTCAATAGGTGAGGTTTACTAGTTGTGGTAGTCTCCAACTGATGGCACTGAAGAGTTCATTCAATATGCATGTTAATAAACTTCGGTCAGGAGAAAAAACTGGCCCCAAACAGACAAAAGCATTGTGTTCTTAAAATCATCATTGTAATACTGGTACAGTGGTCTAGCATTGTCCTCTTGGAAAATCTGTTGGCAGGAACAAAAAACCTGTTGATTTTTGTTTTTACCAATGTTTTACTGGGCAATAAGATGGCTCTCAACACGCACCAAAGGTGTTATGTTTAAAGGAGGTTCTACCTCATGTTATCATACCACCATCGCCCCACTTGTTGGTTTTAGCAATATAACAGTGAAATCGCTTGCCATAATGTAAACACGCGTCATCTTCCAAAGGTCTGGCAGGAGCAAAATGGTATTGTAAATAAATACTCACCTCTGCTGACACCCCAGATGTTCTCTACAATATCCATTTCTCAGTTGTCATTGTGTTACCCCTTGTTGGCCTCTGAGCTTGAAGATCATTTCCATGCAGATGTTGAAGCATTCTGCTGATGTGCGGGTTCTTTCTGGAAGTTCTTATACTTTAAGGCACTGCAGTCTGAAAGCGATTGTGCAGATGGATCAGATGGATGTGATGTTTCTTGGGCAGCGTGGTTACCCTCCGTCTTCCAGCATGAGGCCTGTCCTTCAAAGAGCTGGTTTCTCTCTGTTAGTCTGCTAACATTTGAAGCAGAACATCGCATTCTCTGGGGTTCTCTGACGTGCCACCTTCAATCCTGTTGATAAGAGCCAGGCTTTTTTCATTACTATATGTATGGAGCATCAGATAGGATATTAATATAATTTAAAGCTGTTTAATGACCTCTGCCCTAGACACTAGTCGACTACTGACTCAAATCATTGTATGGTTTGTAAGAAGTTGTAATACACTGAAAGTCAAATAGTTACTGCATACTAGGCACAAACACAAAAGAAAAGGAAAAAAGAATTTATTGAACTACATATGAAGAAAATAGGTGGGTATAGTAAAATGAAAATAAATGGCGTGCAACAGAGCAATTTTTTTCAAATTGTGGGCTGCTGAAGAATGCCTGAGGGAGTCATGAAATAATTATTTGCGCAAAAAAGAAAAGTGATATAGGAGATTGTAATGAACATCCTATTCCAAATATTGTGCCATTTTTCAATCTGATAAGAAATATGATTGTAGAATACATTGTTTAGTGTTCCCTTTAGATTGCTGAAATGCCAGGAAGGCAAATTAGTAGCTAAGCCTTTTGTGCTTTTTATTCTGTTTATTATTTTATTGTAGGTTTATTAGTATATATTTCTGCAGCTCCTGTTAAGTATAAAACCCAATAGCTAGCAGTTTCCAAGACAAATAAGGATAAATGCTGTTTCTTTTTTTGAAGTATTTCAATGAAGGAATGTCTAACGTGGTTGTGTAACAGAACAGTCTTCAGCATAAGCTAGTTTTAGAGTGTTCCAACATAATCGCGTCTGTTTTACACAAACAATTGGGACAGAAAGACTTCCTCTCAATAAAACAGGTCACTTGCATCCTTTGAACATTTAAAGCTAAACATCTAAAAATGCAGAATTGGTAAAGCAACATGACAAGATAAAATCAACGAGGTAGATCAGGTGTTACAGATCATGGTTGTGGAGACACACACCTGCTAAGTTTGGTGTCACCACAGCTCTCAGCGATTTAATAAATCCTGTATGTGATTATTTTAAATTCTCCTATTTCCAGTTTCTAAACATCATGGAGGCTGCCTTTGACCTAAAGCATTTCATAACTATCTCTCACTTTGTTGTAGATAATTTCCAAACAAAACTTTATTATGTTTTTTTTTTTAATTGAAGAGCTTGGCAGGAATGAAAACCCTGGTTTTGGGGACCCACACATCTAATTTTGTGAACCTCTGATGTAACTTATCGTGGCATCTATGTGTACAGATGATGTTTCTAGCCAAATAAAATCACTGAAAGCTACCTATAAGTAGCTTACCTAGTAACATAAACCAGTCAGAAAAAGTGCAGTTCTTTTCTTGTGATGAGGAAATTGATCAGTCAGAGCTCACTTTTCCCATTTTACAATCAACTGTGGACTCTAAATGTCTACACATTGCCTCATGCCTCATGTATGTCATGTCTTTGACATGGTCTTCATTTAGGGTATTGGCAAGAGGCCATAGGAAATTAAAATAAACCTAAGAACAGCTTTTAGGAGTTCCTGTGGACATAGGCAAGGTAAGCATGGTATGGAGTCTTCAGGGAGAGTTTTGTGCATGAAAGCTTTGCTAATGGATGATGCCACTTTAGCTTTTCCATTAATTATTGGATTGGATTTTTTATTAAAGCACCCAGCCAGACGCAAGGACATTGGCCTGTAGTGTGATGCATACTACAGTTTGTAAAGTGCTCAGGTATGAACCTCTTGTCTTCTTCCCGAATAAATGAAGCAATTAATCTTTTTTTAAAAGAGCTTTTAGCATCCTCGGTAACCATTCCTCACAAAGATCTGAAATGAATAGAAAACAGGTCCTGTACATTTACAGATCTACTTGAGTTTAATGCTCATGCCAGTATTTGATTATAAGAGCAATAATACACATTTAACTGTACCACAAAATGTGTTGCAATGAATACAGATGGATATTTGCCTGAAGTTCGGGCTTAACCAAGCTAGTATTCAAAAATTGAAGAACTAGAGAGTTGTCTTCTTCCAAAAAACATACCTTTTCTACTTTTTTCTATGTGAAAAGGAAAAAAAACTATTCACTTACAAGGTAGCTGACAATTTTTCTTTTCTGTGCTTTAGCCTTAATATTGTCACAGTACAGCAAAACCAGATATGCTGATCACATTTTAGTGGGTCCATTAATTTGTTTGCCTAAAAAACACATGCCAATTTGTAAAAATTCCTTTAACAGTAAAAACCATGAACTTGGCAGATCTGAAACAAAGTCTAGCTCTGTATATATAATAGAAATTTTACTCTTTGTGCAGAAGGAAACAGCCATGTATATGGTCTCCAGTTTTCATCTGAATCATTTGAAAAGATGGCCCTTATGTTAGTGCAGATTCTGAAGGAGAGAGAAAAAACCATTATATTGTATACCCATCTGTTGAAAACCTTTTGCCACCCTTGAAAGAAATCATCATTAAGTAAACCATTGCAATAGATGTCTAACAATTACTTGTACTACAGCAGTTACCATAGATGTGAGAAAGTGAGAATTTAGAACAGTGATTCAGAGAAACCTCACAAGCTCTTTGATTTAAAGTTACTCAGTGCCCGAGTTAAAGTTACTTTTTGTGGTACTGTATGTCAGATAAAGATAAGTGGCTTAACCTGAGGTAGTAACTTTCATTTAAAAGAAGCATTAACTTGTAGTATTCAATGTGTTATTTTTTGTTTGTTATACCTGCTTTTTAAGTTTCAACAGAGTGGGTTTGGTTTTTTAAATTTAAGAAAAGCTATTAAAGTTTGAGTTTTCATTCTATGAAGTATGCGAATAAAGAATTTGAGAATGCTGAATCTAAAGAAGATGTGAAGGATAGGTATTAGTGCATGTTGTATGAAGGCATTCATGTGCTTTAATTAATAATATTTGTGCCATACTTGTTTAATTGATTGCTTATATCCATATCACTCTGCAACTCACAACTGGCAACCCACTGAAGCTAAGCAGGTGTGAGCCTGGTCAGTACCTGGATGGGAGACCTCCTGGGAAAAACTAAGGTTGCTGCTGGAAGAGGTGTTAGTGGGGCCAGCAGGGGGCGCTCACCCTGTCCTTTGGATGTCCTTCTGTTGAGATGTAAAACTGAGGTCCTTACTCTCTGTGTTCATTAAAAATTTCCAGGGCGTTCTCAAAAAGAGTAGGGGTGTTATCCTGGCCAAATTTCCCATTGGCCCTTACCAATCATGGCCTCCTAATAATCCCCATCTCCGAACTGACTTCATCACTGTTCATCACTCAGTCCCCATTACCTTTAAAGAGCTTTGAGTGGAGTGTCTGGAAAAATGCTAAATAAGTGTAAGCTATTATTATTATTATTATTGCTTGAGCACATTTGTAAACCAGGCACCTGAAATTGGGTAGTTTGGGCTACTTTTTAAAGCTTCTCTTTCATGCAAGCTTGTACATGTCTAGAAAATGGAAAGCTCTTTGGGTCTAACTCTATACCTACAGCATGTCCATCCCAGGAGTTTACTGCACAATCCCCAGAGATCCTAAAGCTCGGTGGGGGAAAAAAAGCCTGATAAAGGCAGCTTCGATTTCATGTTTCTGCTGGACGTCTGGTTTGTAGTTGCTGCAGTTAGAATGCAATGGTACTTTAATCTAGTTTTACAGATGTAGACATGTGATGCTGACTATATATATCCCTCCCTGCTACTCTTCCTCCTCCCCAGAGAAATCCACACGACGCCTGTTGTTCTTACAGTCCTTGCAAATGACAAAACACAGCATGCTGGTATTTCACACATTGCACCTTTTATATCCCTGGTCTGATTGATAGCTTTATTAACCATATTCCTCAGGCCTTGCACTTCAGTGGCAGTTTTGCCAATATTTTCCATTTCAAACAAGCTTTCTGATTTAATAAGTCGTTTTATGGCTTCCAAGTCAATATTATTGTCCCAGATTGCTGTAGTAAAGCAGGAAGGTTCCTACGGGATGGGTGATGGTGGCGGAGAAGGGATAGATCAGAGAGGCACACTGACTGACGTGTATCTCGTTTTAATCAAATGAATATTTTAAACTAGAATGTGCGAACAATATGTTGATTGACGTAAGACTGCTATCTTGGTAAAGTTTGAGTTCTATTGAGCCAGGAATGTCAGTGCTAAATTTGATAAGAGAGAGTGGGCTAGACAGTGATCTTTGTTTACGCAAGAACACACCTTTTCAAAATGTGAAATTATTGACTTATGGATGTCTGCAAGCTTTGTAGTTGATTGGATGTTAGCTTGTGTTCAACCGGGAGCAGCTTGAAATGTAATAAAGAAATGGAAAATATATATTTTTGAAATTGTCGGATTCCAGTGTTCAAAAACTAACATTTTTCCAAGTTCATGTTTTCCGTGAAATCTTGCCATCTTGAATTGTTTGCATGTTAAGTGCAAAATACTTCAGAACAAAGGAAAATCCTTGATATATACAAAGTAATAGCAAGTATACAAATAGGCTTGAATAATTACCTGAGCCCTGTTTAGTGTAAGGATTTCATGTGCTTTAATTCTTATGCCATATGTCATATGAAATGCAATACATTTGGAATATAGCCAGTGTAAGTCTGGTTTTTAAAACTGTGTTTACAGTTTTTTTCTGACGTAAGTTTAACTGGCTCTGTCACCACGCTGTGGGTGAGCTGCTTTGTTGAGTCGAGGTAGCCAAACGCACGAAAGCTTCGCAAATCAAGTGCGCGCAGCGGTGTTTGAGTTGGTTTTCAATGTTTTTAAGGTTGAAGTCGGACTTGCTTTGTTCGGTTTTTGTCTTGTTTTATATGACATCATTGCTTAGTTTGTCAGAGTTCAGTAATGTGGGCGAAGCAATTTCTTTCAACATTTTATTTAGTGTTTCTTTTGGTGGGGGTGGGTCAGAGGGCACGCCAGTGGGGAATGCAGATCTTGACGTCCCAAAAAAACCCAGAAAACTACATGAGAGAAGACTAGCTCAGAATATCTAAGATAGGTTTTTTAGTCTTCTTTGGGTGAATTCTGTGAGGGGGGGTAGTTGCATTACTTAAACAGCTGTAGCAATACATCATTGCCAATTGGAAAGTATAACACTGTTTTTTGGAACACTGCCACTTCAGAATTTTTTAGCCTTTCCTTAAATATGACTTAGTGTGCGATTGTTCTTAAGTAGACTTTGGTGGTCCCAATATGGTGGCCTTTTGTACACTTAAAGAGATTGACATACGGTTAATAAAATGCTAACATTTTAAGAATATGATTGCATTGTAAAGTTTCACAGACATTTCTGCAACCAAATTTAGTTATTTCATGAGTGTATTGCTGTTCTCAAGATATATGCATTATCATGAGACTTTGGGTAATGTTTCTTCTCACAGCTTTTATCAACTAATAGAGACACTACAGTTTTTAGAATGTACTTGCTGGCTGTCAAGTTAATTGAAGAAAGATGACAAATGAGAGGGGGCTGTTCGGCCCATTTAGCCCAGTTGCTAGTTAGTAGTTTATTGGTCTAAGAAGCCTTTTGTTGAAAGAAACTAGAGTATCGGCTTCAGCCACATACCTGGACCACTTGTTCCATTTTTATACAACCCTTTGGGTAAAGAAGTGCCTCCACATCTCAGTTTTAAATGAACTTTTATGTAGTTTCCACTTGTTCCCTCTAGGTCATGTTTTGCTGTTCATTCTGATGATATCTGTAGGTTGACTTTGTCGATGCCTTTGTATCAGGTCCCCTTGTCTTCTGTGCTCAAGATTTAAAAGATACAGGTCCTTCAGCCTGTCAGTGTAGTTGGATGTTCTTAATTAACTAAATTAAGCATTTAACAAATTGACAACATAGTCTTTAAGAGCGCAGTCTGTCGCCTCTTGATGACATAACCAGCACAAAGAATGTTCTGGGAGCACCATGGGTGGTTCATATATAGAAATGAGAATACTACCAACAGAGCAGAAAGAATTCAAATCATGGCAAAGAATTATAGTGAAGACCATACTTTTGAGTATATGAAAATGCATTATTGAGAGATAAGATGTAGAAAATGAAACCGTATGGTATACTGCTTAAAAGTGATTCATCTTCAAAAAATATACTGATGGGGAAAGAAGAAACGCAACACCTCCTCCACAATTTGGCCCTCCCGTCTGTGTGAACCAGGCTGAAGAGTGACTCATCCATGAAGAGGACCTGATGCCACTGCTGACGAGCCCATCGCAGCCTCTGTCTAGCCCAAGCCAGTCAGGTGTGATGTCTAGGAGGTGTGAGCAGAGGACCTCTGACAGGTCGCCTTGTTTAAAGGCCTGCAGCATGGAGCCTCACTGTCCTGTCACTGATGCGGGCATTGTGTCTGCCGGCAGTTTCAGCAGCAGTATGGGTGGCAGATCTGAAACGATCTCTCAGACCAGTGGTCTCTGGACCAGTCTGATGTGTCGGTCCTGCTCTGGTGTGGTCACATTCACATTTATGAGTAGCAGGTTGCGATTCTAGACTGCTGTAGACATATGCAGATGAAGTAGTCATTAATAATTGCCTCAGTTTGCTTAATGAACTCCTCCGATAGATACATTGGCACTTAACATTGCAGTATTCCTTCGTAAATTGCAGCTGGGGTTAAACAAGTGGCTATGACTCAAGTTTTGCCCACCTAACAGCCTTTAACCCTTTATGAATAGAGCCACATGGTTTTAATATGTGTAAATTGTCCTGTAGTAAAAAAATGGGTCATTCCCTTTAGTAAGTGAAACTGCTTGTACAATATAACCAAATAGTTCTAGGAATGCTCCTATTTATCTACTCCACTAAACACATATTACTGAATCTTACATGCACCTGGGGGGAACACTTAAAATATTACATTCCACATCAAGACTGCATTAGGCCTTGTAAGCGACTATACCGTATTGTGCATTTGTCTTGAGTTTATGATTTTGGTATCAATCCATATTGTAATTCTCCTCTTCTGTTTTATGCTGGCTCTGGTTCTTCTCATGGTTTAGTAGCCTCAGGGATGACTGACTGATATTTTAAAGGTAGGGCTGAAAAGCTGACCTTTTGAGCAATGAAAACTGCTCAAGTAAAAATAAAAACAAAAGATCCTTATGTCTGCATTTCTACCACTTCATCTGCATTAAAATGATAACTGACATCCTTCAGGAGTATGTCATTCTGAAGTGCAAATGAGCTTTGGGTTCAAGTCACTTTAAACTTGCAGTATTGCCATGGAAAGTGGAAAAAATGCTCAGTATAGAATTTTTCTTAAGCGTGTTTAAAAATACATTATACATCTCAGTATGGCTGTGAATGCCAATGACAATGCAAGCAAGGTTTTTCCTTTGACATTTGTGCATCTTTCTTAAGATCTCTGATTAAATTACAAAGAGCTGCATAGTTATATAAACTGTCCACTGGTTGCAGTATATGAAAGCTGAATCTCAGGATGGAAACCAGAAAACAGGGAAGTGTGTTTTCAATAAGCGATGAACCAAAACCAAGAAAGCTGCACAGCTAGCAGAGAAGAAAAATAAGAAAAAGCTTCAAATGCTTGCGTAAGGGCCCTCCAGGAAAAAAAAAGCACTATTTAAACAATTTCAGTATTTTATTCAGTAAAGTATCAGAGATCTGCAGAGATTTTTTTTAAGGTTTTTGCAAAGTGCCTAATGTTTTTTTTACAAGTGATTGAAAGTTATCTTTTGTTCAAGTTTTATATCTGAATTGAATTTTATTTTTACCTTTTTGCATAACTCTGTAAAATGAAGAACTGACACATGAATTCAGAATGAATTGAAGGTGTTCACCGGGTTCTAGGATTCTACACTGCCATGCACTTGGTTATTGATAGAAAAAATCAGTTATTTTATATTCAAATTTTATAGTCATAACAGTAATTACTTAACATACAGTATCATGCATTTGTCTTTCTTGACCCAGCTATTTTATAGATTTGTGTGGTCTGCTGGTGTAAATGATGGGCCCAATTAAACAAACAGCATTTATAACAGCTGTGGACTTCAGTGTCGGTGCCCTTCTCTCTCCATGTCTCTGAGTGCAGTTCATTAGAGAACTGAGGGCAGTGCAGTGGTCACATGTTGGTCAGTATTCATAATGTGTGCTGGCAGCTTGTCACTGTGCTGTTCGCTCATTTTCCAAAGATCATGTTTGCTGAAGTGCAAATAATCCAAGTAATTCTAAAATGATTTATCAAGGATTTTTCATATTATTTGAGTGTGTGATCGTGCAGATCTAGTTAAAAGGGCCAACTGTCAGACAGTCTGGATTTGACTTGGCTTTGTGTTGTAGTATGTAGCATTTCTAACCCATTGATAATAGTCTGTAGCTTAAGGCATTTAACCTTAATTCCATATACATTAGACCATTCAACACCGCGTATCCTTCTCACAGAGACACTTTCATGCTATGCATAATCTTATAATGCAGTTTCTCTACTTTTTCTGGTGGCGGCCATTTGGAAAATTGTTCTTCTGAGCCCCAAAGTTAGTGAGATTTGAGCAGCCTTGTAATTTAGCAAATAGGAAAGATTAACAAAGAAAATCTAACCATTCTACAAAATTGACTGGAACACTCCTTTAAACCTTTTTGTTATTATTTATAATATTCAAATATTATTTCAGTCATTTTGATGGAGTATTAAATTATCCACCTTGTCCCTGCATTCAATTTGATGCAGTAACCACCCTGCTGCTACAGGAAAAATCTAAAACTTTATGAGAACATGACCAGTTGGCACAAGTCTGCTCAGGCTCGTTAAACGGTGTTTGATCTTTCAAAACGGGGACATATCTTTTGGAACATGTCACTAAAATGTAATTAGGATACAAGGCTTTGGATCCATTGCTTTAACAGGGCAAGAAAGGAAACCAATCCCATAATAACTAATCCAGCCCTTATATAACAGGTTGCTGTAGTGAGAAGACGAGGGTTAGAGCTACTTCATGTCTATAGGAATGTGAATGAGAGGGCTGTATGTCATCTGGTTAGCTTTCCTCATTTCCAGAGCTTAAATATGCTCTGGGTCTAGCAAAGGTGTCCACAAAACTCATTAAACTCTGTACTGATTTCCGAGTGCATATAAAAAGGGAATGTAAGGAAATTTAGCTGCTTTCACAGTAGCCTTGGGTAGTGTGTTTTCCTGGTGTATTTAAAACTGTGAAAATGTTTAAATAAATGAGGCAGAAATGTGCTACTATTAACTTTTCTAGGTATGCATGATTGTGATAAGATCTTTAATTTGAAACATTAACCAAGAGCAAGTTAGTGCAAATAAAACTATTAAGTTGAATAGGAATATAATGACCTATTATGAGAGATGATATTTATATCTTTGGAGAAAAGCAGATATAGGCTGCTTTTCTAGCTGTTTTCTTAATGTTGTGTTTAAGTTTTCAAAAACAAATATTTTATAAGGTATTTATGGCTTTTCTCTTGCCTGTCTGTTGGCAGTCCCCGATAATAATTGTAGAATATATTGTCTGACAGTACATTAATACAACAATTATCTACAGTGTTAGAAAAAGTATTGTAGCTGCTGTTTTACAGAAAATAAAGAATAGGTGCTTGATCAATGCCTGCAACATCAAGGGAAAAACAGTTCTGGAAAGTAGTGCAATCCAGCTCAGTCTGCAAAAAAAACAATTAGTTGCTCATGAAATCAGTCAAGTAAGGACATGATTAAATCAAAATGTTAAATTGTGCATTAGAGGATCCTACACTGTACTGTCAAATTTCTTTACAATACTAAAAACTTATTTATCTATGTTCTTTTGTTTTAATGATATCAACTGAATCTTTGAATTGATTTGTGCTTGAAGGAATGCTTAAAGTTGCATAGAACTACTTGGGCTTAAACTCCCAAAGTGATCTGAAATTCAATGAATCGTGGTTCTCTAGGTGCAGAGACCTATAATCCCTTCGGCTGTTGGTCCAAATCACAGAAGGATTGAAGAAATGAAAAATAATGGTGAAGAAAGGAAAAATAAGGTGCTTGTGTAAATGATTGCAATTTTAAGGAACTGTTCTTATAATTTTTCTGAAAATATTTCCTGGAATGTTTGCACATGGGCTCATTTGAAAAGCTTTCAGTTTGTGATCACTGTATGAAAGATTTCTTGCAACATGTTTATACTTTCAGTGGTACATGTAGACCAAAGTTTAGAAATAATATATCAGTGAATCATGGAACATTGAGAACTAAAAAAATTATGCACACAAATGTTGGTGGAAACCAGGACCAAGAAAAATAATACACAGTAGAAATCTGCAGCTTTCTGGAGAGGAGTCTCTGCTTTTAAAAAAGAGTTCTGATATATCTTTCATAAAAAGTTGGATAGATTGCAGTTAATACATCTAATAATAATACACTTTATTTTATATAGCATCTTTAAAGGTTGCTTCTCAGAGTGCATTGCAGAACGACAACTTCAATAAATGAAAAGAAAATACACAATGAGAGAAGACCATTTATGGGGGTACTGAATACAGTAGGAGCAGAGGGGTAAATAACAGTTCCAGTTAAGTAAAGGTCCTTCTAAAGACTTTTATTTTAGGGAAGGTGAATCTCTGATATCCTTAGGGATAGATTTCCAGAGTTTGGGGCATAACAGAAGAAGGCCCTGTCACACACACAGTGTAGATGGGTATGGGGGACAAATAGGAGACCAGAATTATAAGAGCAAAGGTTGCAAGGTGGGGAGTACTGACGATTACTGATGTGCCAGCCATGCCAGCATGGGTGAGAATGAGGATTTTGAAGTCAACATGAAACCTGACAGGAAGCCAGTGCAAGGACTCCAGGATAGGAGTGATGTGATCTCTTGCACTAGACCCGGTCAAGATTCTGGCTGCCGAATTTTGGACATACTGGAGTTTGTTCAGTGTGGATTTAGAAACCCCAGCAAATAGAGAATTACAGTAGTCAATTCGGGAGAACACAAATGTGTTGATCAGCTTTTCAGCAATAGTCAGCGATAACATTTCTGAGGTGAAAGAATGATGTTTTGACAATATGTTGCACATGTGGGTCTAATGTCAAGCCTTAATCAAATATCACCCTCAAGTTTTTCAATTTAGACTGAAGTTCAAGTACAGTACCATCCAGAGATAGGGTTACAGCATTGGCTTTACTTAGTTGGTGGGGGGTGCCAATTAGCATGGCTTCACTCTTGTCACAGTTTAACTTTTGAGTCATCCATGTTTTTATGTCAGAGATGCAATTAGAGAGAATAGAGACAGCCACATCAGTGTCAGCTTTAGTATGGATGTAGATTTGAGTATTGTCAGCATAGAAGTGATAGTTGAGGCCATGTGATCTTAAAAGCTGACCAAGTGGAAAAATGCTTAAAAGTAGGGGGGCCAGTATCGAGCTCAGATTTAATGGATCCAATTTCAGACCTAAATTCTTCAAAAGAGACAAAGTGACAGCAATCAGTAAGGTAAGACTTGAACCATTTAATAGCAGTGTCAGAAACTCCAAACACCAAACGAGAAAGTAAGATGGTCAACAGTGTCGAAAGCAGCACTGAGATCAAGAAGAATGAGGATAGAAAGAGAACTAAAATCAAAAGCTGTTAGAAGATCGATAGTGACTTTGACCGGGGCAGTTTCTGTGCTGTGAAGTTGTTGGGAACCAGGTTGGAGGATTTTTGAAAAGGTTATTTGCAATGAGGTGGTTACTTAACTGAAATGTGACAGGACGTTCTAGAATTTTTGCAAGAAAGTATAAGTTGGAGATGGGGGCAAAAATTGTTTAGATTGTGCAGAGCCATGTTAGGCTTTTTTAGGACGGGGGTAATGGTAGCAGTTTTGAGGACAGTTGGTACAACACCAGTGCTCAAGGATTCATTTATTATACTGAGGACAATGGGGCAGAGAGAAGTGAAACAGGATTGAAATAAAGTGGTGGGAATGCGATCTAGTAGGCAGGTGGTGGATTTAATATGCAAAACCATTTTACTGATGGATACAGAGTCAAGATGAGAGAATTTGGAGAGAATGGCACCGGTAAAGTTTGGCAAGCCGGAAGGTGTGGAAGTGACATGCGTTTTAGAGAGAATGTGATGCCAGATTTTGTTGACAGTGGAGCTAAAAATGTGTTGCAAAGTTGCGGTGAGGCAGGTAATGTGGGTGAGGCTATTTGGCTTTAGCAGTCTGTTGATGGTGCTGAAAAGGTGTCTAGGATTGTTAAGGTTATGTGAGAGAAGTAGCTGGATCTAGCAGACTCTATCGAGATGAACCTCTATCATGAGCAGACCCTAATGAACATTTTCTTTTTTAAATTTAGTACTTGATGTGATATTCTGTAAAACCAGAGAATCATAACTAGTTTTTAAGAAAAAGAACACCCTCCCTTTATGACAGAGCTGGTGGGAAGGGATTTTAAACAGCACATTGTAGGAGCTTGAATTCTAATAAGCCAACTGAACTGTTGCTTTGAACTGGAGAACTGGCCCACACCCTGAGGGAGCCATTAACTCTGTTTTAGTGAAATCTTACAACTTTTCTTACAAAAGCCTTGAGATTGAAAGAAAATGGTACAGAGGGTCCACGATATTTGTTGGTGTTAGGGACCAGAAAATCGAGATCTATAACAAAACCTTGCCAAGGAGACTTATGGGACACGGCTTCCCACTTAATCAATGGAACAGCGACGGGTTAGGAACCATATGTTAGACTAAATGTGTGATTCACTCTAATAAAGGACAGTACTGTACATGTATACCTAACATTTGTAAACCATTTTACTCTGACCCTTCACTCATTTATATCTTGATCTAGCAATCATTTTAACATAAGCATGTTAAGCGCCATTTTAAACAAATTTATCTTAGCACTCGGTTAGATGATCGTACTTTACTATGTTGTGCTTTTTTGTTAATGCTTCTGCACTTCTTAAGTTTGGAACAGATGCAAACATAAAATATAATAAAATCGTTGCTTATGTTCACCACCAGCTATGCAAATCACAACATAAATTGTGACACACTTCTAAACAAAAGCTTAAACTAGGTTGAAAGACATAATCTAGTGCATGGACTTTTTAATTCGTGTCACCAGTATCTCTTTGACATTAATGTAAGGTGGCATGTAACCGTGTGTGTATATACAGTATACAGTATTATAGACTTCAAACCTAGTGTGTAATAAAGAGAAAACTTAATCTGAGTGACTATATGTACATTCTACACATAACTGGTTGTATTCCTCATTGATATTTCATTCTAGTCTAAATATTTGGTGATATGATTTAATTTCAGAATGCTGCTACAAGCAATAGTAATGGCTTATGTACATGCACGGTGGTTTTGCTTCAGACTATTTGTGTATTGGGTGGTTTATTGTAATCCTTTCTGGGGCTTTGTTGTACATCGCTGATAACCCAGAGGATGATAGGTAACTGGAGCTGCATTTAGAGTAGTCTTCTCCAGATCTCTTTCTTCCTGCCACTTATCATTGCTCTGCTGTGTATGCCTAATCTTTAGTGCCAGCAATTTTTTAGGAAACTTAATTTTTCAGTTGTTTCCTTGCAAATGATGAATATGAAGGTGTTCTATAAATAAAACAGATTTTATTTCATAATTCAATTCATAGCTCATAATTCAATGGTACAATTTAAATGTCTAAAAAGAAATAATACAGTACTATAAAAAACAATGCGATTAACTACAAACTACAGACATTGTTAAGGCGTTTTAAGGTAATGCTTTGAAAGACTGAAATAATAAAGTATTTACTTCAGTCACCTTTGTGTCTTGAGCCTGGTTGCTGCTAGTTGCTGCTCTGCAATTTCAGAATAGGTTGTATTCTGTAAAATAAATGTAAAGTGAATTTGGCACCAATGTAAACTACTTGTATTGTTCCTTTAGAATTCATGGCTTCTTAGTATGACTCTTCTATGTCCCTATTGTGTAATTAACAAGTGTTTGCAGTAGCCATACTGCACATGTAACTTCTGTTAAACTTTTGTTCTGTGGTTTTTAATAACTCTTGCTAAATCATAAATGACAATGTATTTCTTCAGCTGAGATTAAACTGCAAGTACAGATTTTATCATGTATTTGTTATACGGCTTCAATTTCCATGTTCTGCTGGTAGTTCAAAGACTATGAATTTGCACAAAGACTGATTTCATCCTTAATCCAAAAGACCGCATTTTGAAAGAGCTGGAAGTAAAAGGTAAAAAAGTTACTTTACATAGATAAGATTCCTTCATCCTGAAAGTATTGATGGTGTAGATCATATTCATGTTGCACTCTGTCCAGTTACTGCCACAAACGGCTGCTTTCAGTGCAGACATCAGGGCAAGCTAATATGACATTTAAGAACATTGCATTGTCTGCACTGTGAAATGAGTTTCAGGCTTCTGCTTTATGATCCACATGTTCTTAAACCTCATCTTTATGTAATTCCTTCACATTGTGCACAGCATATATGAACAAGCCTTGTGCCTTTTATTGCTTTTAAGAATTGCATCATGTAGGTCATACTAATGACTGGCGCTCTTCAGAAATCTGAATGTGCTTTGTATCTTGTGTGTGCATGCACTTTTAACTTAACACCTCATCATGGCATGCACTACAGCTATTCTCTGCAGTAAAACTTAGCTTAGAGCTTACTATATGATAATGCTTCGGAAATAAAATCCTGCTCGTCCAATTATATCAGATAATCATTCTTTGGATTAATGCATTTGTTTTCAAAGCAGGATTTACTAACTCTATTGTGACAAGTTATTCTATTGTGAAAAGCAAATAGATTAGATCTCCCCATTTCTTAAACACATCTTTAATCCATCTTTGGCTTGACTTGTCTTCCAGTCCGTTTTCTTCACTCTTTGCTGTGTGAAGCTCGCTTACCCCACCTTTTCTGATCGACTAGAAAGTTCATTGTAGTCGTTTCTGATTCCTCACAAATGAGAATAGAGCTCAAGAGAGCTAAATGAAGTATGAGAGCTCGTGTACTAAGCTGTGGTGGAAGTGACTGATTAAGAGCTGATCTGTCTGTCTCCCAAGATGACTCCTCACTAAAGCAGGATGTGGTGGAAAATTTAGGGAAGGAATCAGGCTTTCTATGTAAACCACAAATCCTGCCCATTAAAGTCAAACCTTTCTACTGCTTGTTGCTGCTGAGTTACTGACGTTGCTTGCTTCCATAGTTTCAGAATTATTGCTTCTCACCCTGGCTACATTGTCAAATATAAGTTTTATAAATATGTGAAGGTGTTCTGAAGTGCTGTGTTTCCTCGTTTTTCACTATTTTTCCCATTTGTGTGGATACCTTTTTGTGCTCTGCTGATCAAGTGGAGGGGTACAATCCTATCAAAGGCATTCTTCTGGGGATGTTGGAAACGGAACTAACCGATTCCTGCTGCTCTGGTATGCACTCTGGTTTAAGAAAGGCAAAAAAATGCTTATGATGGGAAAATAACGGGCTAAGAATTGTATGAGACAATGGAGAGTTGCATAACTGTGGTGTCAAAATGAGTCTGCACCATTACAATCTTTAAATAATATCCTTTCAAGAAACAAAAATGCCTTTATGGATGAATGTCATCCTTTCAACATGCATCCTGTTGAAAACCTAATAATAGAAAGGCTGTGTGATATTTACTGTTTAAGCCTATTTAATACTACTTCTGCTGACAGATTATTCATAAATCAGGGCAGGAGAAGTGGCACAGCATGACAAAGAAGGTAAAATGTCATTTTTGTCTGCCTTTGTAATGTATTAACTATTATTACCAAATACTTTACATTTTCTTTCTAATTTAGGTTTTATGTCAGGTTCCCATTGTTTTTACAACAATAAAACGCAAGTAGCATGCTGGGATGAAGTGGTGAAATTAGTTCAATTACTCTTTTCCCTTGCTGTGCTGTAAATATATCTCATTATAAGGGAAATGGTAATGAACAAAGATGGTAATCAAAGGTGGTGATTGTACGCAAAGCCTGTGTTGTGTTACTATTGATCCAAGTTAAATATGATATCAAAAGGCTAAAATACAAACTTCAATATTGATTTAGACCATTCTTAATCTCTTGATCATCTGAAAGTTACTGTGCACCTGATAATGGCTTCTCTGTTTTTGTGTAGGGTTTGTGGTTGTGATTAGATCTTTTTCCCCTGTAGGTAGCAATGAGAAATATTTATAATGGAATTTAAATAAACCATAAACAGACCACATTGAAAGAGGCTTTGAGTCTGATCTCACTGCAGTAGTCATGCTGTAAGGATGCTTCATTTTCTGAAGGGTGATTATACAGTATAAGCAGTAAAACTGTAGGTCTTAGTTTTTTTCCCACTTTTGTCAGATGGTGCTCATCCTGACACCCTTGTATTGTGTTATACAATGGTGAGCACATAGCCTTTTTTCTTTACAAATGATCAGTATAACATTTGCCAATAAACTATGGGATGTATAAGCTTTTAGACTTCAGCTTTAGTCAGCTGTTACGCTTTAGTTTTAGTCAATACAGGGAAGTGCTCACTTAATTATCACGTTTCATTTTGAATAAATGTGTATGCAGTGTAAAGTGAACTGTTTCAGCTGCACTGTTTTAAATTAGGATTTGTTGTTAGCTGATCTTAGAGATCTGATTGTTGGCTGTCACAAATGTGTCTTCCTACTGTATTGTTTTCATTATAACTCACAGATAGAGGTAGTGGACAAAAGATTGCAAACACTAATGTAAAGTCACTTAATGGGGTCTTGGGCCTCCATATGTGGACAGTACAGCCTGTATGCACTGTGACATACAGTCTACCAGTATCTGGAATTCTGCAGAAGGGATGCAGCATAATTGTTCTACGACTCACACCATAAATGCTTGATTGGGTTCATAATAGTGACTGAAAATGAAATTTGAATTGTGCTCCTCAAACCACTGGGCAGCCTCACGTTCTCTCTAATGCAGGCATTGTCATCCTGTAATTATGTATCAAGAGATGAAGATGATCACTCAGTAACATTAACTAGCAATTAGCATTGACCTTGCCTCTAAAGGAATGGGTGCACCCACACTATTATGGAAACTGACCCTCTCACTGTCGTAACAGAGCACTCAGGGCTATAGAGTTCTTCAGGTTGGAGCCACATGTGCACTACTCATCTGTTGAGAACATGGTTGAGGGATGATTTATTTGAACATTTCACACGTTTGATAGTCCATTGCTCTTTGAGGCACTCGACATGCAAATGCGCCGGGTGTAAAGATAGGTCTGTACACAGCGACCTGGCTATTGTTTCCCTCTCTGTTAAGTTCTCTAGAAATAGTTTTTGAGTGCCTAGGGTTAAATGTGCAGTTGCTAGTCTGTTTTGCCTGGCACTTTAAATTAATGCACAGATATCACGATCCTGAAGCATGTACTTCTGCTCACTGTTGGTCTTTGCTGATCATGTCTTTACTTGAGAGTTCCATCTCCTTTGACACAGTTGTTCATGAAACACCAGCAAATTGAGCGGTCTTAGTCACTGAAACTGTTACCAAAATGCATCATCAAGCTGGCCTTCCAGTGGGATTACCAAGCAAGATCAGAGAGGCTACCAAGAGGCCAATAGCAACTTTGACAGAGCTACAGGCTTTTATGGCCAAAATTTGTCAATGCGTGCTTGTGATAACAATGTCCCAGGCACTTCACAAATCTGTCTTATGTGGCAGGATGCGTTTTGTTGATATTGCAAACATGTGGCAAAACATTTGTGGTCTGACAAAACTAAAATGAACTTTTTGGCCTAAATGCAAAACATTGCTCTTGGTGCAAACCCAGCATAGCTCATCACCCAAAGAACACTATCCCTACTGTGCAGCATGGTGGTGGCAGCATCATGTTCGGGTGATATTACTTGTCAGAAGCAAGTGGGGCTTTTGTCTGCAGAGAGGGTGCAAAGTACAGAAGTCTTGAAGAAAAGCTGTTGCCCTCTACAAGAAAGCTGATACGCATTTCAGCATTGATAATGACCAGAAAAACACAACCAAAGCTACACTGCAGTGGTTACAGAGGTCCTTCTTGAGTGTCCCAGACCTAAATCCAGTTGAGAAGTTGTGGTATAACTTGGAAGATTGCTATCCCTAATGAAACTTGACAAAGCTTGGACAGTTTTGTAAAGAGGAGTGGTCAAGTGTTGCACAGTCTAGGTTTTTCCAAAGTTGGTAGAGACCTATCTCAAGAGATTCACAGCTGTAATTGTTGCCGTTGATGCTACCATTTCCCCCAAACGTGTATGCTGTGTAGATAAGAGGGAAAACATCCTCGTTTAAATGCATCAAACTGAAGCAAGGACACAACAAAATGTGAAAAAAATTCAAGGGGGTGTAGATTTTCTGTAGGCACTGTACCTGTGAGTAATTTCTGTGGTTCTGCTGACATGAATCAGTAACTGGGTAACAGTTTTAACGTCTGGGCTTGTTATAGAGCTGTCACTTTGAAGGCCAGCTGTTAAATTTCTTCTCTCAATAAGCTTTGCTGGGTCACTAATGTATCAGGACTTGAGGGCTAAAAAGGCGGCTGTGTAATAGAGGGATTTCAATTTAACTGTTGGATGATGATAATCAGAAATCGCGTTCTTAAATTTTAGACAGCCTAATTGACTTATATGCAATTCTCCGCATGTCCATCTGAAGAACTGCCTATTTTAAAGTCAATTCTTTTTCTACTTGTAGTATTTTTTTTTATCATAAATAGTGAGCATTTTTTTAGATTGGATTATGTGAAAACCTGATATTGCCAGACAGCTTAACCACTTTCTTTTGATCAATTTTGTAATTTGTCTCTGTTCACTCTGCTGTTGTACTTTTCATTGGCTCTCCCATGATCTCTAACAGTGCAGTTTTGTGAGTAATTTGTTTTGGAGTCACAGCTGGTTAAACCTGATTGTGTTCAAAATGGGGATGCTCCTCTTTAAAGCCTTTCAATTTTAATTTGAAATTGCTAGTCTTGCCACATTTTTCTTTCTCTTTTTAGTTTAGTAATTGAGATGGTAAAATGTAAAGCTATGTAGTTTGTTACCCCATATAAATTAATGACATTTGGAATTTAAAGTTGGATAAACTAATGGGTTTGAACTATCAACAAATATACCAGTCTGTAAATTAAACAGAGAAATTACAGACAACCACACAACTGCTGATCTAAAATATCATAAGTAAAAAAATATATACTTTTGTTATTAAAATTGTGTTTGATACTAAATATGACATAAAATAACTGCTTTACATTTTTAGAAAAGACGTTGATATAAAAGCTCTGAGAATCAAGAAATGTATCTTGGGAACCTGTGGAGCTCTGGGAACTGATACATCTAATGTTCTTAAAATATGAAATTTTATTTCTATATTTCAGACTTTAAAGATACTTTTCTTATCAGTTTTAGAACAAAAGAATGGTACAGAATATCCTTGTTTACAGTATTTAACGTGATTTGCAGTGTACAGTCTTTAGTGTGAGGATAAGACTATTTGCATATCCCTTTCAAATCAGCTTCCACTGTTTTTTATTTTACATTCATTCTTATAATTTTCATCATATTGTTTGCCATTTCTGAATATTTGACAGCTTGCAAATTTTACATAGTTTTAATTGTAAATGTTAAAAAAATCACACTGAGGTATGTATGTTGATGAATATTAATTTGAGTATCTTTTTCTCTTCCTATATTCCCAGAAGGTTATTGCACTGCTAATTATTTCATTTTCAATACAATTAAATGAGCATTACTTTTCTCAAACAGTGAACCTAAACACGAAATGAAGGCTTACTTCCTAGATGAAAACATAATTTACAGCTTTAAATTATAATATTTGTTTTGTTGCATAAAAGTTGTAAAGAGCTTTTTCCCCATCCTTTACAACATCAAGCTTACTGACCGCCATTTGTTTACCCTTTAGAAAAACGTCAATAAAATTGCCTTCAATTAAATCTTGTAAATTGTTCTTTTCTTTCTTTCAAGGATGTGAAGACATTATTGTGGAGAGCATTTCATTAGACTCGGTGATCACCATCCTCAAGTGGAGTTCTCAGCCCTACGGGTCAAAGTGGGTCTATCGGCAGGCCCTTCATTTCCTCTGCGAGGAGTTCAGCCAGATTATGACTTCAGATGTTCTCTATGAGCTTAGTAAAGACCACTTGCTCACTGCCATCCAGTCTGACTATCTACAGGTAAAGTACCAACTGGGTACCCAGAAAAATACTAAAAAACATCTTTCATTTAATGTAAGTGTGATTATGGAATTGTCTTACCTTGAGTAATGTTACTGGTAGTAAATGTGACCTACTTTAGTACTGTTTTTCTTTTATTTGCAAGGCCATGACTCATGACTCATGTATGTACTGGTATTCGTTTCCTCGTGTCTCTAAGAGTTGAGATGACCCTAATGCTTACATGTAGTGGACATGCAGCCATTTTACAATATTATTTACCAGAACAAGCTAATCTGAAAGCCTCTCTGGCATGCTGTGACCTTTTACCCAACTGACAAAACCAAACGTTAAAACGTGCTCTCAATCAGCAATTTTTACCCTCAAAAGATAGACACTCGTGTGGAAAATCCTAGTGAATCCTGTGAAGTTACACATGATGACTGGTGTTCCATGGTGGTGAAGAACTAATTTTCCAGTTTTGTCTAAAACATTTTCATAGGATTCCACTTGAAGCTCAAAGCTTTATATTTGTTTTCAGTTGGGTAAAATTTTGACTGTTTATTACAGCTAGGCTAATTCAAGCGACTGTATGTTCACCGCAGACCTCCAGGACTGTTGTATACTGCCTCTGCCTCTTGTTTTTAAAACTGTTAAATGCTGTTAAAATGCAGAAATTAAAAAAAAAAACTAGCACAAGTCACTCAATTAATTGGATCCTTTTTTTAATTAGTATCTGTAAAATTTCAGGCCTGAAAGTAAACTACCTAATCAGCTAACTTTCACGCATTTATTCATTCCTTTTTTGGCACAACAAATTATCTGCTTATGAATTTTCTAGTTTTAGAAACGTTAAGAATGGATTTAATTTTCTTTTCTTGCATGAGTTAGAATAAATTAACTAAAAACCTGAATTACATCATCTTTATTTAATATGTTGCAGTTCTCACTTTGTGTAGAAATCTCATATAACAGCAACTGTATAACTGTTATTCTGGAATTGTTCCAAAATTGTGTCTTTGTGACAAATACTAAAGTGCTTGCCAGACCGCCCATAATGATTTGATTAGTATGTTCCCCAGGTTTTCAAAATAAAGATAAATTTTCTAGTTTTTAAGTTAAATGTGCAAAATGAATTGCTCCCTGGGGGCATCAGTACTTTCAGAATGACATGTCTTGGAAAACCACAGAGCACACACATTGACTGCACATCAAGTTTGGAAGGAAACTGTTGAGAGAATCACTTTTAATTGAAGGTGAATAGTTGTTAGCTCTGCCAAATGTTTCAAGTTATCAAGTTAGGTGATGAAAAATGCAGCAGACTATCTTTGGCATTTATCTTTGGGCTATTTTCTATAAAATCTGAAGAAACAGGAGAATTTTTCCAATACTAATTTAGGACTCTTTCTTCGCCTTTGGAAATACACAATGTCTTTGTGAGGAATCACAATTAAGTTTTGTTTTTTTTTTTCCTTTTTGCAGGCCAGTGAGCAGGATATTCTCAAATATGTAGTTAAGTGGGGAGAGCACCAGCTTATTAAAAGAATGGCAGATCGAGGTAAGAAACCCAGTCTCTGAGAGAAGGCAAAGAAATTGCTGTGTTCAGTGGTTTAATCATTGATACCTTTGAGTCTGAAACAAACATTTGTAGGTGAAGGTGACACTGTGGGATTCATTAAGAAATGGCTTGGTGGGATTCTTGGATCTGCTAGCAACCAAGTGACCGAAACAGGCCAAATAGCCACCTTATTTGATAGCTGTCTTTCTTATGTTGTAACATATTAAAAGTGCAATTTGTGGATATGGGCCAAGCCCACGCAAACTTACTTTTGTAAGTAAAAACAAAATTCAGATGTTGTTCCCCAGATTCATATGGTCAAGTCTGTTTAGGCCTGTAGCTGTTTTTTTCCATTTATTTTGTCTTCAGAGAGAAGACAATTTGGAAACAGAACATTTAACAGAATGACCACAAAGAATGTCCCTGTAGGGTTGTTTATTTTTTGCACCACTGTGAAGTAAATCTGTTCTGCTTGTGTGGTGCAGAGCCTAACTTGCTGAGTGGAACCGCTCACAGTGTGAACAAACGAGGGGTAAAAAGAAGAGATTTGGACATTGAAGAGCTGAAGGAAATTTTGTCCCCTCTATTGCCATATGTGCGTATCGAGCATATACTTCCCACCAACAGCGAGGTCCTGTCAGATACGGTGAGTGGGTATTAAGTTCATTTTACTCTTTTCAGATATAAATAGTCTCCAAGCTTATATTATTTAATTGGCTCTCGGTGTAAAGCAAAAACTTTTTTTATTAAACTGGCAAAGGCACTTTATTGTCCTTTATCATATATTATTGCTTGCTTAGCAGACCTTAGCCATCTACAAACAACTTGAGCAATTACTGCCACAACATTCATTTGTGCTAGATTTGTGCCATTAAGATTGGCTTTCATTTCTGAGATATAAGTATTTCTTGGGGGGGTATATTCCAATAGTCTGATACTTTTCTGTGTTTATGTATTATCGGCGCACAAAATACCACAATAAAACAACTCTAATCTAAGAAGTTGCATTAATTTGCTCAAATTAAACTTTTTAAATATGCTATTCACAAGCGGTTTTGATAAATCCTTCTTAACGATTTTTAAACTCTTTACACAGCTGTGAAGTATTAACTGGGTGATTTCAGTTGTTAAGAGCTGAGCTGGACACACTGACCTACCTGGACCTCTTGATAGTCACCATGACAGAAATAAAAATCTGACTGTGAAGCTCATGCTCTTCCACATTATTTGCGGGGTTTAAAATAGTTATATGAAAGTTATTTCTGTATTAATCTTCAAATCATCTTAGGAATGTCAGTTGGTGTATTTATTTTGAAATCCGTATCATGCAATCTGTATATTTCCTTCCTGACAGGCAAAATGAGAAAAATGAGAGAAGCTAAGTCTGAAAATACTTTTACAGTTCAGTGGCAGTTTAAATCTAGTTTAATATCTGCATGTAAGCAGAGATTTATTAGATTTAACAACCTAAACACGGTTGTTTAATAGACATTTTGACAATGTATAGCAGTATTCACAGACTAAATTCCTGCACAAAATTGTTAGTGCTGTATCCCAATGTGAGAATTAAATAATTGGTCATATTTACCACTTCCTAACGAAGCTGTCTCCCCTTTTCTATATACTATGTTAGAGTTTCCCAAGTAAGCAGTTGAATGATTTTAATCCAGTGAAGCTATTGTGTTCTCTGTAATTTTATTTCCTTTGCAGAAAGCTTTTATTCTGGATCTTCATAAATTTCATTATGATAATTCAAGACTATTAAAACATTTTTCCACTTTGACTGTATTTTTTCTGTTATTTTGCTGCTGTTGTTAATAGCTCTAAGTGTTTTAATGTAGAGCTCTCAGAGAAGAGAAAAGCAAATGCAAATGTCGGCTAGCAGGACTCTGCAGGTCACAGAAGATAAGGTTTAACTGCCTGGTTTCTGGTTTCTTTAGCAAAGGCCAGCCAGGCCATGTGGATTAAAAAGCAGACTGCACCATCAATTAAAACTTGAAACCTCAGGTTTAAACCACACCATCAATTAAAACCAGAAACCTTAGATTGTGCCCATAAATCTTACCTGTTCTAATTTTGTTTCTCAGAGCCATCAAGCTAAATTTAAGATGAATCAATGCGTTTATACTTAACCTATTCAGAGATGTGCTTTGGGATTTGACATTGGGGTTTCTGAATTTTACAGATGTTGGCTGCTGAGATTCACAATGTATTTCTGCATATATAAAGGGTGATTTTTTTAATATGACCATTAAACATTTATCAGTACAGATTACTATGTAAATACCTATAATTCAAAGCATGTTCAATATGTCTTCCTCTATACTTAATTGTAGTCAAATTATGCAATATATTCTGAAGTGTGTCCAATAAAATTGAATAATTGTCTTCAGTTCTTTCCATTAAATTCTCATTAGAATGAGGCTTGCCTTTGAATAGTTGATCTTTAAGACATCCCCATGGGTAAATATCACATAGATTTAGAAAAAGTGAAATGAGTGACCAAGTTTGGCTCTTTGCCATAAATATGAGGGTAATTGTTCCATATGCAGTGGATATCAAAAGTCTACACACCCTTATTGAAATGTCAGCTTTTCTTAATGTAAAGGCTGAAATCAAGAAAAATCATGTCAGATCTTTTTTCACCTTTAATAAATTCTTGTAACCAACAGTATTTAACTGAACAACTAATAGATCATTTTTAGGAGGAATGTTCAGCTGTTCTGGAAGACTCCCCCTGAAGTTTTCTTGGCTGCATAGTACAGAGATAACCATGGTTCACAAGGATCTAAAAGATGATCTATGGGATCTTATTGTTGAAAAGTTCAGATCAGGAGAGGGATATAAAAGAGTTTTGGTGGCATAACATACAGTGGTGTGAAAAAGTGTTTGCCCCCTTCCTGATTTCTTATTTTTTTGCATGTTTGTCACACTGAAATGTTTCAGATCATCAAACAAATTGAAATATTAGACAAAGATCACACAAGTAAACACAAAATGCAGTTTTTAAATGAAGGTTTTTATTATTAAGGGAAAAAAAAATCCAAACCTACATGGCCCTGTGTGAAAAAGTGATTGCCCCCCCCCGTTAAAACATAAATCAACTGTGGTTTATCACATCTTTGGAAAGCTGAGTTCAATTTCTCTAGCCACACCCAGGCCTGATTACTGCCACACCTGTTCTCAATCAAGAAATCACTTAAATAGGACCTGCCTGACAAAGTGAAGTAGACCAAAAGATCCTCAAAAGCTAGACATCATGCTGCGATCCAAAGAAATTCAGGAACAAATGAGAAACAGAGTAATTGAGATTTATCAGTCTGGAAAAGGTTATAAAGCCATTTCTAAAGCTTTGGGACTCCAGCGAACCACAGTGAGAGCCATTATCCACAAATGGCGAAAACATGGAACAGTGGTGAACCTTCCCAGGAGTGGCCGGCCGACCAAAATTACCCCAAGAGCGCAGCGACGACTCATCCAAGAGGTCAGAAAAAACCCCACAACAACATCCAAAGAACTGCAGGCTTCACTTGCCTCAGTTAAGGTCAGTGTTCATGACTCCACCATAAGAAAGAGACTGGGCAAAAATGGCCTGCATGGCAGAGTTCCAAGACGGAAACCACTGCTGAGCAAAAAGAACATAAAGGCTCGTCTCAGTTTTGCCAGAAAACATCTTGATGATCCCCAAGACTTTTGGGAAAATACTCTGTGGACTGACGAGACTTGTTGAACTTTTTGGAAGGTGTGTGTCCCATTACATCTGGCGTAAACGTAACACAGCATTTCAGAAAAGGAACATCATACCAACAGTAAAATATGGTGGTGGTAGTGTGATGGTCTGGGGCTGTTTTGCTGCTTCAGGACCTGGAAGACTTGCTGTGGTAAATGGAACCATGAATTCTGCTGTCTACCAAAAAATCCTGAAGGAGAATGTCCGGCCATGTGTTCGTGACCTCAAGCTGAAGCGCACTTGGGTTCTGCAGCAGGACAATGATCCAAAACACACCAGCAAGTCCACCTCTGAATGGCTTAAGAAAAACAAAATGAAGACTTTGGAGTGGCCTAGTCAAAGTCCTGACCTGAATCCAATTGAGATGTTGTGGCATGACCTTAAAAAAGCGGTTAAGGCTTGAAAACCCTCCAATGTGGCTGAATTACAACAATTCTGCAAAGATGAGTGGGCCAAAATTCCTCCACAGCACTGTAAAAGACTCATTGCCAGTTATCGCAAACGCTTGATTGCAGTTGTTGCTGCTAAGGGTGGCCCAACCAGTTATTAGGTTTAGGGGGCAATCACTTTTTCACACAGGGCCATGTAGGTTTGGTTTTGTTTTTCCCTTAATAATAAAAACCTTCATTTAAAAACTGCATTTTGTGTTTACTTGTGTTATCTTTGTCTAATATTTCAATTTGTTTGATGATCTGAAACATTTCAGTGTGACAAACATGCAAAAAAATAAGAAATCAGGAAGGGGGCAAACACTTTTTCACACCACTGTACATCATGGAACACTCTGAAGACCATCATTAAGAAGTGGAGGAAACATGGCACCACCAGGACATTGCAAAGATCAGGATGGCCCTCCAAAATTGATGACTGGGTAAGGAAAAAGCTCATCAGGGAGGCTCCCATTAGGCCAACAGCAACCTTAAAGCAGCTGCAGGAATATATGGCAGTAACTGGCCACTCCCTGCATATTGCAGCCTTTTCACATATTCTTCACAAGTCTGAGCTGTGGGGTAGGGTGGCAAGACAGGAGCTGTTTCTCACAACATCCAAGAACATAAAAGTTTTGCAAGAAGATGCATTCAATTTCCCAAAACCATGTGGGAAAATGTCTCATGGTCTGATGAGACCAAGGTAGAACTTTTTGGCCTTTATTCCAAAAGATTGTTCAGCACAAAGCCAACACAGATCAGCATCCAAAGAACACAGTGCTTACTGTTAAGCATGGTGGTGGCAGCATCATGAAATGGGGCTGCTTCTCTTCATCGGGGGACAGGGGCTCTGGTCAGGATAGAGGGGAAAATGAATAGCTCCAAATATCCAGATATTTTGGTGCAAAATATGTTACCCTCTGCCACAGCCAACTCAACCAAGGTATGGCTCAAATATCCTGGAATAGCCCAGTCAGACCCTGGACCTCAACCCTATAGAAAATCTGTGGACTGCCCTAAAGAGGGCTGTGCACAGGAGATCAATTTGACTGAGCTTGAACTCTTCTGCACAGAAGAGTGGAATAAAATTGCAAAATCTAGGTGTGCTAAGTTGATAGAGACCTATTGAAACTTAGTGTCTTACTACTCTATTCAAAGCAAAAGGTTCTTCCACAAAGTATTAGTTAAAGGGTGTGCACACTTATGCAAGCAAGGCATTGAAAGTTTTTTATTTTTAATTATTTTTTACAAAGAAATTATCCGTTTGTTTTCACTTAAATATTGTTGGTTACAAGATCTTATTAAAGGTGAAAAAAGGTCTGACATGGTTTGCCTTGATTTCAGCCTTTACATCAACAACACCTGAAATGTCGATAAGGGTCTGTAGACGTGATATCCACCGTACGTCTCAGTTTATAAGGGTCACCATAGATTGTTTTCCTACAGGTCTCTAAAACTGTTTGTTCTATTTTGTTTTTGCAGCATTATTTCATCTATTATTTTTGAGCTGCACTAGTAACATAGAAAAGAATCAATACTCCTCAATACAGAGATCACTCAGAAAGCTTTTGATATGTTCTTTTGTTGCCAGTGGATGTCTTTAAATAATGTGATAAAATGAATCATGAATCATATAGCTAAAATTTTAAAGTGTGGAAGTATTGTTCTTATTGTAACTAAGCGGGATGTGACCACAACAGTCAATGTAGTGTTGCCTTTAGTTCTGTAATTTGCTTTGAACAATTCCACATCAAATGTGCCCCTCAAGGATGTAAGACATTTTAAAAAAGGAGACAAAGTGATTGGAGCTCCTATGGTTAAACTGCAGTTCCTACAATACTGCTGGATCATTTGCAATGCAGTCCTAAGGTAAAGATGAATAGATTCTGGTTTTCTTAACACATTTCCAATAGATTTCATGAAGCCAAGTGCATCTGGATCATTTTTACACGGGGATAATAACATAGCGCAGTTACCGATTAATGCTTAGTGATGTGTGCTAAATCTTGAGAAATGTTGTTCGGCTTCGTCAGGCGACATAACTCTAGACTCATCTCATTGAGCTCATAAAAGTCTGATTTCTTTTCGTCCAGATGAAGAGAGGACTGATCAGCACACCTCCCTCAGACATGCTGCCCACTGCAGAAGGGGGAAAAGCCAATGCCTGGTTACGGCAAAAGAACGCCGGAATCTACGTCCGGCCTCGGCTCTTCTCACCGTATGTAGAGGAAGCCAAGGTAGGAAAATGATGGGGAACTCAGTTCCGTGATGGAGAGCCATATCAAAACCGTCCTTTGAACACATCAAATAAAGCTATTTGGAAATTATGGAATTATATATAAGAGTAACGGGGAACTCAATAGTGAGTTAGGTCTTAACATTTAAGTAAATATTGATTGTGGAATAGAATTTAGCACTTCCTGTTTAAGTTGGTCTAAACATTAGCATTAGGTGCTTTCCTCTTGCTTTCAAGGAGCATTGCTGACATGTCGTGACCTGACCGATATAATCGCCTGCTATTTTAAACAGGATGTCGTTATTGAGGTCGGTTGTTAATCTTGATGTCCTCTCAGTCTGTTCTAGATGAAATGATGGTAGAGCAGACCGATCTGGTGCGCTTGCGGATGGTGAGAATGTCTAATGTACCCGACACCCTCTATATGGTCAACAATGCAGTGCCCCAGTGCTGCCACATGATCAATCACCAGCAAATCACAGGCAACCAGACTGCTCCGCCATCTGTGGTAGCCAATGAAATACCTGGTAAGGTTATCAGATGGTGCAGGATTTTCCACCCTTGCAATGTCCAAAAATCTTTTATTAATTTTATAATGATGAACAGACTTCTGTCAGTCTTGTCTTATGGCGTATCTGTGCAGCATAGATGTGGTTTTCATGCACAGCATCCTCAAGTTCAGTATTAAAACATTTAGCTTAACCTTGTCTCCCCTTTGGTAGTTTTTGGTAAAGTGTTGTTCATTCTCATGTATGTAGGAGTAATGTGTAACTCCTACATAGCACATTGCACATTTTCTCAGATATTTTTGACCTTGCATGTATTGCCTAAGGCAAAGAGTATTCTAGCTAGCTCTGGTTCCAGGTAGTATTGTAAGCCGTTTGTTACTGAGATATTGAGTACATATTTTTATACAACTGCTGGAAGACATGCAACAGACTTGCATGGATAAGCTTAACATTTTTCATAATAAATCTGTCTTAATATACTGTGTTTTTAAATATGTTAACAGTTTTATCTTTGCTGCATGCCGTTTCTCCCATAACTACAATCACAGGTTAATAAAATCTACTTTGTGTATTTCAATTCCAGTTCTGACCACACTGATTTTAATTGGCATTTTGATTTTCTGTAGTTCCCAAGCTGAGCGTGGTCAAGGAGATGATCCGGAGGCTCCAGGAGTTGCGGCACATGGACCAGGTGCAAAGGGCTTATGCCCTGAATTGCGGAGAGGGAGCCACTGTGAGCTATGAGATTCAGATCCGTGTGCTGCGGGAGTTTGGACTCCCCGATGGTGCTGCCGAGCTCCTGCAGGTAAGTTACATGAAGTCTCATAGTGACTCATTGGGCTGTGTTGCACCTCCACTGACAATTAGACAGATTATCACCACCTAAACCTGTGATTGCTTCTATTATTGGGGTCAGAAAAACAGGTGGATTTTTATTGATTTTTGTTCTTGCTGATGGATCAATTCACAGATTGTGTTTTACAAAAACACAAGTGCTTCGAGACTTCAGGGAGTGTACCATTTGAAGGGCATAGAAAAAAGACTTAAGGTTCAGCTTTTTTGCCGTAGAGCTCTTGGAGAGCAGGGACATTGCAACAACTGCTTTTGAAAACGAATCATTCTTTACAAAGTCAAGATCAGATTTAAAAACCCTGCGATTACCACCACCTTGCCTACTTTTATTAGTAATTGCAATTGATTTCAATATCTCCTCTTTGGCTTTAAAAGTGTCTTTGATTGCCTGTTTTCTCTCATACTGCGGTGGAAGATCTCGTTTGCATGCCCACTTTATTCTGAGAGCTGTTTACAACTTTTTTTTTTCCATGGCACATGAGCTGCAGTGTGTGTATATTCTGTCTCTGTGAAGAGCAGATCAGACTTCTCTGGGCCTCTGACATCAGAGAGAAAGCCACAGGAAGCTACTCTTCACATTAGCACACCCTATAGCTGTGGATTTTTTTAACACAAATAAAAAACAGCTGTTTTTTTCTACCCTGCCAAAAGTAAAGCTGCAATAAGGTTCCTGTCCAGAAGTGAGCCATGTAGTTTTCTCAGTTGAGTGCTGATTGGAACGCGTTTACTAAGAATAGCAAGGGCAGAAAGAACATACCCAGGAAAAAGCCAATTAGTGCCATTTTTTTTCCTCACCTTCAAGTGGAAAGGTCATAAATTATTGATTTGAAGCAGCAATTTAAGTTGCAGGCTTTACAAGATTTGCAGTTATTCTGCTACATTGTGTTGGTCACATTAAATGTTTTAAGGTAATTTCTGGTCTTATATTGTGACAAAGGGCACATTATTTTGGGTAGTAGTTCTCTGCCTTTCGGTTGTTATAAAGCTATAGAGCTTTGCCAGGTATTTATTTTTCTTTTTTTTTTAACATTACACTCTATTAGTCTGTACTGTGGCTTTTCCAAAAAGGCAAATATGTAAACCACTTAATATATAACATTATCCTTGTTCTATGTTTTTTTTTGCATGCACAGAATCCACATAAATTCTTCCCCGAGGAGCGTTTTGGAGATGAGAGCCCAGTGTTGGCGCTGCGCCAGTCAGGACGCTGCCGGATCAATAGCACCCCTGCAGTGGAGAGCATGTTTGCTGACCTGGAGTCCTTGGCAAACTTCCACCCGCCCCTGCCCCCTCCTCCGCCCCCGTACCACCCCCCAGCTACCCCAAGTCACGGACAGCTCAAGGCTGGCTGGAGACCACGGGCTCCCGCCCAGCCGCCCTCCCGTTCCTTCTCCTACCCGTGCAACCATTCCCTGTTTCACCTGCGGCCCTCCTCCAAACACGCCAGCCCTGCCTACCCCCCAAGCGCCAAGGCCGTCCCACCTGACTGCACCAACCCTGCCGGACTGAGCAGAACTCTGCACCCGGAGAAGCAGGGGGTGAGCTGGCATGCGTAAATCCCCTTTCAGGTCAACGGATCCAGATCCTTTATAGAGATCCAGAGGAGGTTCATTGAAACAAATCCAGTACAATACTGTATTCTCAAAACATGTTTTTAAGAAAAGTTGCAAACTTTGCTAGTCACCTGGGATCTTAAATAATGTAACTTTATGATCCATTATTTCTGTTTTATACACTGTAAATGTTAAAAAGAACGTGTTAGTTTACTAACTATCCTTTTCTGAGGACCCATGCACATTAAGATAGAAAGCTTTCATGGACGCAGCAGCAGATTAATTCTCTGTACCTTTGTCTTTCCTGAAACAGAATATGGAGCCTGTAATCAACGAGTTCATGCCTGACATTGCCATGGGGGTTTCAGCCATGAGTCTGAAAGAGCGCAGGCTGCCAGAAGTGACCGTGGAGGCTGAGGGGCACGTGGGCCTGAGTGACCTGCACCAGCACACGCCCCCCGCGCCGCCCGCTCCCCACTACCCGTCCGCCGCCCCCTGTCACTCTGGCCGGCACGGGCACGGCTCCCGCAAGAAGCACACCTCGGAGCAGAAGGCCGAGAGCCGCCAGGAGTACCCTGACCTCTACGACTTCTCCTGCCGCCCGGGCACCCCGGCCTCCGGCCACCACGCCCCTTCCCCTCTGCAAGCCACCTACGCCGGCCCCGACCTCTACAGCCACAGCCGCACCCCCGCTGGCTCCCTCAATCCCTCCTACCTGCCCGACATGCACCCCCCGAGGCCTGGGCCCGACCCCCTGCACCTGGACGTCCTGGAGCAGCCCCCGCAGAGGCTGGACTTGGCGCTGGCCGCTCAGGGCGGCCCGGCCGGAGGCGGCCACGGGGCGGTCAGGGGGCGCCCCAAAAACGAGACGGACCTGACGTGCGGGCTGGGGCCGGGCCGCCCCCCAGGTGTGGGCCCAGAGCCGTTCGAGGAGCGCCCCCTGGGCAGGAGGTCAGCTCCCGATGGCACAGGAGGTGCTGGGGAGCCCCCAGGAGCCTTACTGCCACACAGGAACAGTGCCAGCGAGGAGGCAATAGCCAGCAGAGACCGCAGGTCACCAAACAAGCCTGATTACCCTTATAAGAAATCTGCACTTTAAATAAAAAACAGATGAGAAGAAGAAGAAATAGAAACAAAAGGGAAACATGGAAGATGACTTTGACCCTTTCCTCTTTAGATGTTGCTGAAGAAAATTCTCGTAAGGCGCTAACTCCAGGGTTTCTAGCTGACGTACACATGGTACTTGTTGTTCTCAACGTGTCCTTATATTCTAGTTGCATAGAATGGCATTAATAGAGGGTTGGTTTGGTTAAGAACTCGCTTTTCACCCTCGCGCCCTCGAGCGAGTTTTAAATAAGTTAAAAGGCAGCTTCACCTTTTTTCCGAGTCGCTCTGACACTACAAGAACAGGATGTGGATGTAGCTCAGTTGTTGCATGTCAGTGCCACTGTTTTAACGAGAGTGTTCTTAAAAAAAAAGACACATAGCAGGGCTGCAGTTGTTTTTTCAGGCTCTGTTTTTTTTTTCGTCAGATGTTGTGCACAGACAATACTAATGATTAAGGTATTGAATGTGGCCTGCAGTACAAATAGGATTTTTTTTTCCATTTAGAGTCCTGAATAATAACTTATAAAAAGCTATGGTTTTACCATGTACTTACTGCGCAGTAAGATGATATATTATACATCATGTAATGTGTGCCAGCTTTTTCTCCAGTCTTTAGCTAAGCATATTTCTGTGTAAGATTTGACAAAAGGACAACCATTTTACCATCTTAAGTATTTTATTCAGTGTTTCAGCTCCAAAAAGACCTGATGACCCTTGTGTCTTTGTGATTGGCTTATTGATTCTCTTTCTGCCTGGGGTTTTTATTTCTTTTCCATCGCTACCTGCATTGCAAGCAGTTCTATTATTGCAGACTACCCCCGTGAATCATTTTCTATCTGGAAATTTCATTGTTGAAATTCAGTTATACAATTCATGGGTTCACAACAATGTAAGGACGCCTTTTCTTCTTTTACTATTAGTATAGTAAATGGCTGTATGGTAAATTGGCAATTCATATTTTTAACTCATTTTCCTCCTTAGAAATGAGTATTAGGTTTTCAGAACCCGCTGTGTGAACATTCTAGAGGTTTTTCAGTGTCGCACAAATCACTTATTAATAATTGTCGTGCTATTTAAGGCGAGAGATTTTAAAGTACTCATGATCTTTTGAAATTCCTGTAGGATCCCATCCTGGGCATGCATTTATTATTCAGTCCTAAAACGAACATTTTCTAAAAGGAAAAAAAAAACTAAGACTGCAGGCACTTTAATTTCACCTAAATGTAATTTATTAATGAAAAATATACCCAAATTATAAATATTTCCATTAATTTACCATTTGTGTTAAGTGATCCATGTTTTTTTTTCCCACAGGATCCTGTTCTTGTTTTACTGTTAGCCTTTGTTAGCATATTACATTGCCTGGGATAACCGTGATAGTAGGTATCCCTGTTTTATATTTAAGTGAGAGACCTAACATCTCAATAATGGTATGAGGATTATTGGATTCTGATGAGCACTTTGTCACCCACTGACACCATTACATTTCACCTAGTGAAATGTTATGGTGTCCTAAAAGTATCCGAAATTTTACCACTGTGTCCAGTGTGTGGTTACACTATCTTGAGTAAGAGATGGAGAAAGTAAATTTGAATTTCGAAGCGATGTAGTAAAGTCTAAACCAAACCAACCCAGAAAGTGATTACAGGAAGCCCTGCAAAAGAGCACTTTGGATCAATTGCTTATGATTAATAAGCTCCCTAAATTAACCATAGGTTCTTACTTCCTGACCTTCATCCATCAGATTTGTTATAGGTTGTTTTCTGTAATGAATGACAGATATTTGTTCATGAAAACTATCAGTGGCTTATTAAGGAGGAAAGGGTTAACTCTTCCAAGAACTTTATAACAAATCTTTTTCTTTGCCAACAGTAGTTGGGAAAGCATCGTGAAAGTTCATGGTATATGCCAGCATATAAACAGTCCACTCAAGGTTGTTGTAATGAATAATGTGTTTTTTTTCCTGATATAGTTAATTGTAATTTGCAGCATATACCGGGAAGGTTAATAGTAATTTGTAAACTGCTATGCTAAAGAAAATACTTTTCTTGTTCCCTTATCTTGTACTGGTTCCACCGGTTAGCAGATGTACTGTATGACCAATCAGTTTGCATTAGGAAGGGATTGTGGTTGTTGTGGAGGATTGTTAATATCGCAGTGCCCTCCTGGACTTTAAGAACATGCAGCGTCACCTGGCCTCCGTTGAAAGTTTAATAACAAAAACCTTCACTGAAATGCATTGTGAGATGGCAGAAATGTACTATCGGAGATATAAGGACAACAGTGTGAAACAAGTGCCTGTGCACAGTGACCTGGTAATTGGGGTTGGGATGATTTATAGATCCATGTCTTGCTTTGCTGGTGTTTATGAAATTACATAACACATACCAAGACAAAACACAGCTATGTGAAAGCCTTACTGATTATTCACTACACTGATTCAAAACTAGAACTCCTAAGAAACTAGGTTTAAGACCTGTGTATAGCTTAGTCAGAGATGTGCGGGCTAATCGAGCAGCATGTTCATATCCCTTAGTCCAGTGTATATTGTACCTTTAAAAAATCACACACTCCTCTGTCTCTGAAATATCGGGTTAATTGAGTCAACTGGGTGATGAATTGAAATCAATTTCAGCCTTTGAATGAGTGCATTCAAGCAGTGGCTATACTGTTAAGAGTGACGTGGCTGTGTCTATCTGACTAGAACTCAGTTCAGACTGGTTAAATAGCTAAGGGTTATTACTTTACAATTACAGCTCTTTTTTTCCCTGATACTAGTTTGGCAAATATACATCCCCAAATGTGATAAAACACTAACGGCCATGTTATCTAGAATGTTTCAAAGGCAGAATGTCTCCAGTAAAAGGAAAAAAATCTCATCAGCTATAATACCGCTTATGTGTACAGTAGTTTATTGCTGTGATTTGATTGATATCAGTAGGGATGGAATGACACAACAGTGAGAAAAGAGGTGCCAGGGACAAAGTAACCCAATTCAAACTGCTCCACTTGAGACCATTAAACACGTGAGCAGGGATGTATTTGAGCAGTGTAGCAGAGCTGATATAAAGTCAATGAAGTTACAGAAGCCCACTGTGTTGGAAACCCCTATTGTGAGTGCTCTTGTGTATTGATCCTTTTAGCACATATATCATTACAGATGGATTGTCCCTCATTACAGAAGGAGTTTCAGGCATTAATAAGAAAAAAACCTTTAACAGTAGATCAATGATGAAGGCTTGAAAAAAACAACAACCACCCAGTCTATCAAGCTGTCATAAGTCTCTATAGAAAGCTTGCACTTGAGTTGAAGGTACACCTGATGAGTGCAACATTTGATTTCTATTTTTTTAAGTGGACTTGATTTTTCTAAGTGGCATCAAAACATGAAAAGCCTTAATGTGCTGACTTTTTTGCACTCCTGTTTGTGACCAAATTCAATCATCTGTATTGTGTTCAGTTTGTGTATTGGCTCAAAGTATCTTAATGTACTGTGACTTGACAGCACTTGTATGAAGACGTCTCTCATTGCATCTTTCAGTTTGTAGCCCGCGACCTGTCCAGCTCCACCTACCTTTTGGGCTAAGAGTGAAATATCAGTTTTTCTTGCTTCTTTATCCTGTGCTAACACGTTTCTACCTCTAGACAGGCATCGTAACCCTTCCCCTGCAACAGTTCATGTACAGTTTTACCTCAAGCCACGGATCAAATCTGCATCCTCACCTTGTAGTCACCTCAGCCCAAATGATTTACTCTAGTATGCAATCCATCAGTATCTGCTTATTTAACAGGAAATGTTTTGATGTTGTACTAAAGTTTGGTTTAGAAAAACATGATCACTGTCTTAATCTGTTGTCCTTTTCAACATCTTGCAAGTATGAGGTGACACATTTACCTTGCTTATTGTACTTGCAGGTAGACCTCTACGTGACTCAAACCCTAAGTGTTGTAGTTAATGTGGACTTTGTATAACAAGCCTATTTCTCTGAATGTTAAAATGGGTTTCTTTTAATATTGGAATAGAAAACATTATCCTATAGCCTACCGTTCCAACTTGTTTTCTATGGGGGTTTGCTAAAGCCAGATTAATTAAATTACTCAAATGGTTTAGAAAAGCCATTGGAGATAGTAGCTTTATCAGCCTGTGAGTTATCACAAGATATTATATGGCTTCTGGAGAGTGCTGCTTTTAAATAGGTTCCAGGAAAAATGGATAACAATTTAAAATACAAGGAGGGTGGTGAGAAATGGTTCTTTCATTCTTTAGCTTTTCATTTGAAACAAAAGTGAGAAATCATTTATGTTGTTGTTGTCAGTATCAACCTTAAATTTAAAAAGCCCATGCCATGGAGATCTTAGATATAGAAGGTAATCTAAGACAATCCTTTTGCTTTGACAATCTGTGCGTGCCCGTGTGCATAGAAAATCATGAAAACCAAAGACAATGCTACTCAGAAAAGGATTCATCAAACTATAGCTGCATCATCCTAGCTCGAGTCATATAAAAGAGAGACTGCCCTTGAAGTTGTTCTGAGGTATTTTCTGTAAAATTCTTTCTGACCAGAGCTTAAATGTTTTGCACTGTTCAGCATTAAAAAGACGAGAGAGACAGCAATAGGAAAAAAAACACTGGCCACAGGATAGCCTCCTCTGTCCTCTTGATAGAGATAAATCATGATAAAAGGACATTAAACCACAGTGAGATTTCTTATTTCAAACAAATTGGAAGGGTTTCTTTTCACTGGAGTCCTCTGTTACCTGGAGGAATGTATAAAGCATCTCATTTCACTTTACATACAGTAGGATAATTAGTTTTACATGACTTTGGATATAACTGAGGAAATATTTGTTCTTTACTCATTTGCTTCAAAAATGCAGTATCATAGCATGGGCTTCTTTGTACACAGTACTATTTTATAGGAAATAATAGAGATTTTCTCTATTGATTTATTTTTTGTAAAGTATTATATATCTCCACTAGGGTAGTGCTGTATGTAACTCCAAAAGTACTACACAGTGCTTCTTTTGATGGAAATTTCCAGTCTGCATGTTTTTTCCCCCCACAGCTGGTGTAAAAGACTTGCTTTTCTTCATTAGAGAATATTTAAAGAATTTGAGGATGATGATAGAAAAAATGCTGGTCACTTTTTATACCGGCCTGGAAGTAACTCTTGGCATATTTTTTGCAATGCATATTGCTCGGAAGCTGCTAATTGAATGATGAAAGCTTTGATGGTTGCAAATCTCCACAGAAATCAAGTCGTTGAGGCTTCATGCTTTATACATATTCACCTTGCATGTGTATCTGAAGAAGAAAGTGAAGGATATATATGCAAACTGCAGAAATGTAATTCTCTGTTTGTTCTGGAGGCAATAGCACTGTAAATGGATTACAAAGGGAACACAATGTATTGAAATATTAAGAACTACGGATTTTGCTTATTTCTGACTCATAAAGCTGAAAATACATTATCGAGGGATTAAATAGGATCATTTTCTTTAACTGATAAGCAAAGGGAGAATAACTTGAGTGGATAAAGGCATTTACATTCTTGAAACTAATGTAAAATTTGAAGAAAGATTAAGATAATGTAACTTTAGATTTCAAGACTATCTGGTAAGCAAGCAGTGCATTCAATGGACAGTGAAGAATAACAGTATGAGTTGAAGAACAGAATCACACCCTTTAACAATAAAAATAGTGGATTAAGAATTTTTTTAAAGATTATATAAAGATGCTGGATCTGATTCACCCCAAGACCTTTGTATGAAACCTCTTCACTTTGTGAACTTTTGTATTCTTTGTTTACATGAATGAGTTAGATCAATTATGTGTCAGTAGGAGAGTCTGTGCACTATTTGGATGTGATGTATGGCAGATTCCAAGGCATTGTGGTTAATGTAATAATGTATTAACTTGTGGTGTTGTATGGTTACTGTAACTGGGGTCTGTCAACTTTTTTTTGTAGCAACACAAGTCATGCATGACTTTTATTCACATATATGTTTTCAATAATAGCCATTTCCAAAAGCCTTTTCCAAAGCTTAATTGGCCTTTCTTTGTCTATTAGTTGTACAATTCTGAAAGGAATTAATAGCTTTTTCAAGCTGTTTCTAGTTAATGACTTGTGTTGCTATTCATAGTTCTTTACAGTTCATTGTACAAAAGTACCATTGCACTACAATGGCTGTTTATGTAATCTTAAAACTGTATGTCTATTGTAGTCGTTGAGTAGTGCTTTATGCCATCACAGTCCCATGTTACATTTGATTTTGTTGCGAAACAGCATTTCACTTCTGCTCACTTCAGCTTTTATGAAGTATCAACTTCGAGCATTGCATGCAAGCAGTATTGTTTTTAAAAACAAAATATTGAACATTTAATTTGTAATCCCTGGGATTTCTATTGAAACCCTTTGGAGTATTATGCTTGTTTGCTTTAAATTAGGATATGACAATGATTTGTTCCATGTATGTGTTTGCTGCAGCATTTTATTGTTTCTCCAATGAAGTGGCAGCTGAGCAAAACGTTTTTTTTTTCATTTTCCATTTTGCATGCTTCATGGGTGGGGGGAGATAAAGAGATTGGGTCGTGCTATTTTCTGCAATGGGGTTTTTGCTTAGTTTCCAGAAAAAAAATCTTGTTTCTCAAGACACTACTTTGCTTTCCTTTGTATAGAGTCAAGCAAGTGCCTTCGTTGTAAAGGCTCAGTATTTTCTTGAGAAGTGAACTTATGTCCTATGCAAGCGTTTTCTACAAACCTGCATAACAAGTTCTTTGTAAACTCTAGTATGCTTCAATGTATATAGTGTTTTTGAAAGATAGTATTTTTTAATTTTTAGGTACCTTTGAACAGAATCTCCTTAACTTGTGGTTTGTTTCTATACATATACATGTATATAAATAAGCCCCTTTCTTGTAGATTACCATGACAAGTTGTTGTATAAAGTTTCACTGGTTCTATTTTTCTACTGTTATCCCACAAGAGGCACGTAACAGTGATAAAACTTTAAATCTGCAACTAGTTGGCATCTTCAAAATAAACTGCTTCTATAGAATTCTCCTGTTTGCTGCCAGTTCCTTGTGACTTTCTTAAGTCTTAATGTTGGTTTAAACATCCAAGTGCAGCAGCTGTGAATGAGAAATGTAAACCAGAGGGCTTTTACCAGCAGACTTCAGCTGAACAGAAACAATAGACAATCCATAAATAAGGTACAAGTTCTATTATAAAAACACTTTTTATAATAGATTTTATTCTGAGAAAAACTGAGTTGCAGCTGACCTCATCCCAAATCATTTCTTAACTACCTTGTCGTGCAATTAATTGACACCAGAATAGGGTCACTTTCATATTTTGAATCCCATTACTTTCAAATGTAAATTAACTTTGAAGACTTCTACTTAAAACTAATTGCACATTTCATAGCATTTTCAATAAAAAAAAAAACCTACTGCAAATGGATTACTACACGTGTAAAATATCAATAGATGCAGCACACAAACAATTGTTTTTATTTGTAGACGTTTTAATTTAAACAATATTCCGTCCTAGAAAATACATGGAAAAGTCTACCAAACTTTCCAAGCCTTTCAGAACTTGATACAACCAGATAATAGTCAGTAAATATATTAAAGACCTGAAAACATACAATGGAAGGTTTAGTAGATATACATGGATACATTAGTTTAACAAGGGCTCCTGAAGAGCTCAGCCAGTAAAGGCATGCTCTCTAATCACAGGCTGCTCGAGCTAGCAGTCAAGAGTTCAGCCATGTTCCCTCTCAGCTCTCCAGAAAACAAGACTCCTACAAGTACCTAGGCTGGGGTCTCCAGTCAGCACAGCTCAACGGGTGTGCACATTTCCTCATTTTGCTTGTGATGTTAAAGGAATAGTTGTTGCACCTGTCTTTTACAGCTGAGCAGTAAAGGACAGCTGATGGTTCTAAATTGGTTATATGTACAATAAAAATAGTGATTCTAAAAATTAACAATTAAAAATTACATTTCATTGAGCTGAAAGGAATTTCATTGAGCTGAAATTTATTAAAATAAATGCCCCCCCCTTAAGAAAATACAAAAAAACAAGGACCATGATTAAAAGATTCCCACTGGACTGTTTTGCAAAATAGCCCACATTTTTTCAACAGTTTAAAATCCTTTTTTCATTGAAGCAACATGCTAGATGAACTTCATCTCAGGCGTCTGACTAAAAGCTGCATTTTTCAACGCATTTTTGCAGCGCAGAGAAGGTAATGAAAAGGCATTAATTTACACAGTCAAAAAAAAAAGGAATGATTGAAATGAAAATTCAGTACCATGTGTCTTTATTCGGACAGTCAGTTTAGAGGGTTCTCCAACCCTAGTCAAAATTATCCATTAACCCTTGGATAATTTTGTGAGTAGGTAAATCAAAGATCATTTGGGGCCTAAAATCTAAGTACCCAAATCTTTAGCTCTCGAGGACCAAAGTTCTCTTAGTGGAACAGATTTGCTTAATTTATCAATTGCATTCTGTGGGAACAGGTCACATATTGTATGTAATTCCTGCAGCTCTCCCTGCCATGGCTGGTATTCAATCCTGTTTGCTTGTGATCTCCAAGCAAGGACAGCACTTCTCAATAGTGAAAACCAAAAGATCATGTGACACTGCTGTGACAGTTTTACACAGTCAAGATTTCAGAGGGGGACGACATCGTTTCTGTAACTGGCTCAGTGCATGAGCTGTGTTGCATTCTCCCCACTAACTTCCTCCTACTCTCCTCCACAGCAACCTCGAATACTGACAGACATGAGCCTAAGAAATCCAAGTTAACGGTACCAGGGTGACGTTGTGCAGCTCTCCCTCCATTCAATCCGGGTCAGTCACGGGCTCCTAGCACACAGCCCTAAACAGCAGATAAGTGCACCATGCCAAAACACTGGGTTCTGTACTGCAGCAGTTTTACACTGTCAAGATTTTTTATAGGGGTGTGATGTAATTCATTTCTGTTACTGGTTCAGTGCACGAGCCCTGCTACATGATTAGATGTCCAGGACCAGTGCTAGAGAATTCTGGTTTACAACGTCCCTTTAGTGAGGTCTGTGGTCTTTCAGAATCACTATACTAAAATAATACAAAGAAATTGCTTTTAGCCATGGAATCACCTAAAAGTGTGAAATGTCAACCTTCAGAGCCAAGAAAACGTCCTACAGCTTTTTTTTTTATTTGCAACATTATTTAAAAGCACAGAATCAAAGGATTGGGACAACAGATATGTTTCAAAGGCTAAAAGAACAATTTTGTTCAAAGGACTGAAGTTCTATTGGATGTGTTTGAAGATGTGGTGCTTTATAAAGACAAGGCTGGGGGGTGGTGGGGGAACTATTCAGGCACAGTAGTACTGGCCAGCACTCATCCGTCGTCTCTTCCTTGACTGAAACTCCTCAAAGAATCGCTGGATATCTTCCCTGGTGACCACCTACAGACAGCAGACATTGAGAGGGACATCAGACACAGGGAATGGTTGTTTATCAGGTGATGAAGCAAGATGAACCAAATATCATCAAAGCTAATTTCCACTTTCTGCTAGAGTTTCAATGTCACTGGACTTCTGGATTTCCTCTTTTCTTCACATTAAAATAAATATCCAAATTCTAAGTCTTACAATTTCCAAACATTTTATTTTTTATAATAAGTTCAATTTATGAGACTTATCAGGCAATTTAAAATAAGGTAGTGTAAAAGTACAATTAGCTAAAGACTAAATTCAAATCAATGTGAAACAAAATCTGAAGTAAATGCAGGTCTCCTCACCTGTTGAATTCCAAATAAGCAAAAAGTTGCTAAAATTGCTTTTTTAATTAATCAACTTGAAATTTGATTTGACATAACGTGTAGGACATTCAACTGACAAATCTACCCAATGGGAATTTTCTCCATGAACAAAATATTTTCATTCCATTTTAACTGAACAGAAACTTACTTTTGTATTTCTACATAAAGGGTCAAATTAAATGTTTGATGTTTAGTGTTCTCCGTGTGTATATTTGCCCTAGCTACTCCAATGAAGATAAAACTTCATTATTAAGTAACTGCATGTACTTCAGGGATTCAAACTGGTAATGCAATTAATGGTGGGGTTTCATAAGCAGAGTACAATCCATGTCACTGTGAACAGGAATGGCAAGAACTATTAAAACCCCCCTTTATAAGGAAAAGCAACAGGAAGGAATATGTCCTCAGATGTAAATTCCCAGGAAACAAATTCATAAACATTTACTGATCACTACCTTGCCTTCATCTGCAAATCTCTTCAGGTAGTCCTTCAGTTCAGTCTTCAGATCATTGTATTCTAGAAGGAAGAACACATTTTATTTCAGCATAGTTTTGAACTGGATGTTGCAGGGGTATATGTCATCCATTTATCAGCTTTGGCACTTAAGATTTCACAAAAAGGTCACTATCCGTTGTCATTTATAAAACGGAACCTTCAGCCCTCACTTTGAAAGGTCCTGGTATACATTATGAACAAAGGGAAGGAGACTCATCTCTACTACAACGTTAGGGCCAATCAAGGCTTCTTTTCAGATAATAGACTGGCATATTAAACAGCTGCAAATGAAAATAAAAGCACTTTTGGAACATGGGGAATTGTAAGAACAACCCAATCATGCTTGTTTTCTAGTATCTACACTCAATATTCCAATAAAGACTAAAGCTTTGAACGGATCTTTTGTAGCAATGGAAAGAATGAGTAGTTTTCGATTATAGTCCGACTGAAAATGGTACAGGAAATATAAGGGCATTACTTTCCCCAACCTAGTGTCCACACCCTGCACCACTGACACCTAAAGGGCTTTTGCTCTCTTCTTACCATAGATGAGCTCCAGCTGCTGCACTCTGCCCATGCTGCTCAGGGCTGTCATCAGAGGGTCTCTCGTCTCCAGGCCGCTCTCCTGCTCCGTCTTGCCCTTCTTCTCATAGGCCAGCACTGTATCCGACTCGTCCAGTAGGAAGGGCACTCCTGCTTCAACGTAGACTTTCTGAAACAGCAACGGATGACATCAAGGCACTGACAGTCAACCTGGTAAACGTCATCAGGATTGAAAGTGAGACACAAACTAGAGGTAACAAGTAGCAATTATGTGGAAGTGCATTTTCAATCTGATAACAGTAGGCTCTTCTGTACACAAGAACTACTACTACTCTTCTGTGTAGTGGGAGCATAGAACACACTGTCCACCCATGTTGTTGAAGCTGAAATGCTGGCTTCTTTAAGAAGTGGCTGGATGAGATCCCTGGATCAATTACCTGCTAACTACCAAACGAGCTAGATCGATCAACTAGCCTCTTTTTGTTTGTAACTGATCTTATGTTCCTTCTTATGGTCTGAGTGGCACCGATACAGAGTCACCCGATAGGGCACTTAAATCTCACAGGACAACCGAGTTCCCAGAACTCTATATTTAATTTCTTTGGTTGTCTCTTAGCGATTTCAAATGAGTTAGATGGGCCACTCAGTTTCCTTTGGTTTGACTTTATGTTTATGACTTAGCTTTCTGGCAATGAATCCTGTTACCTGCAAGGGGGCAGTGAGCACCTGCAGACAAACTCCTTCAACATATTCACTCACTGGCGCCCTTTCTCTGAAGACATATGAAAATCTCCACAATGTCTTACATGAGATATGGCAGCCAACTACAGGAGTTAATATCATGCAGGAAAGACCTGGTCAGCTAACACCTACCCTATCTCAGTGACACTCCCTTAGTTTTGTGTCACTGCTGGGAGAATCATGCTTACAATTGCCTAGCAACATGACTTGAATTAGTGCAGTCTAGGCCTCAGAGCTCATACTGCACTTTCGAGTGAGCTTTTCCACTGGCTGAGGCACTCAGGACCCTGAATCTTTTTTCAACTCACATAAACTACACAGGATTAAGACATGGCATTAATCTTGGTACTTAGTGTGAGGTTTCAAAGCCCTCTCATTTAGTATAGCTTTTCAATAACCAGATGTTGGGAATTTAAGCAGTTTGGTTTCAGACTAAGGATATTAAAGTCGGTCCCTCCTGTGTATTGTTAATTGGTATCATGTTAAAAGCTATTTACACAGCTAGAGGGTAACACCGATTTAAGTCTGTCCACAATATCTTTAACAGCTCTGTTTGCTTAATATTGTGACATCATTTTCCCAAGAGTAAATTACTTCTGTGTAACAGCTAACAAATGTAATTAAAATGAAAAGTTCCTGAAGGGGTCAAAAAGATTGCACAATAACAACCTAAATAGGGAATAAAAACGACTGCTTTCTGGAATCACCTTCAGGAACCTCGGGAATATAAATACTGTTAATGAAAGGAGATGATTGCTGGATGCAGGCCTAACAAGCTATGTTTGAGAAAGAATGGTGTGTCTGAATGTGGTGCTCCTACAGTACATCCGCTACTGCGAAGCCCATATGTGTCACATTGTGTCCATATACACAAATTGTTTTTTTTACCACTTTATCAACATACAAAACTGACACACACTGATTTCCCTCAAAGAAATCATAAGATTTCTTTTTGTACACAGCCTCTACTACAAAGTAGACTTTTTTTTTAAATTATGCCAATTATTTTTGTCCTGTCCATAACATGCTCTGTAATATTAAGTATTATTTCTCTGAGACACCTGTACTACAGGAAGATGGGATGGGATGACGTGAATTTACCTTGCAGTCACTGCAGGTACACAGCTTGCTCCGCCACACATACGGCCAGAAGATAGCTCCTTCCTTCTTCACAAAGCCCTTTGCCTTCAGCTCTTGCAGCTTACATGTGACTGGTTCACTCTTAGCATCAGCAGAGGCCTCCATCTGACTGTACTTCCTCTTACAGCCAGCCTCCCCATTTGTCACTGCCTAGAAAACAAGCAACAGCATTGAAAACAAGTCCCATCCAGAGTCAGTCACAGGTTTACTTAGCTTACAGATTTTATACTGTGAATGGCAATGAGAAAACAAAAATAATTTGCGCTTAGACAGCTGAAAATTGAATTATATTACATGTGACACTATAATTCATTGTGAAGTCTGTCCCCAAAATCCTTTTGCTTCAAAATGTTTTACTCGTTTACAGGCAGCAGCTAGCGCGTGTTCAACATTGGAAGAATTAAGGCATTGTGCCATCTGGTGGTTGAATGTTTTACTGCAGCCAGGGGATTTTGGAGGTAAAAATCAGCGTCTTCTGCTTTCATTGGCTACAGATGCCAGACTGCTGAGCTCTTCTAAAACATGCCCCCTGAACAGGGCTGCGCAGGCTAGGTGCTGTACCTTCTCTGGGGTGGTGCTGGTGGAGGGCTGCTCTCCTTCCCTCTTGATGCTGTGTTTGTCCTCCTCACTGTTCCCCGTGCTCTCCTGCTCCCTCGGCTGCCCGTCCTCCTCCACATTCACCTCCACCTCGGCCTTGCTAGGGCTCAGTCTCGTCACCGAGGGGGCTGGTAGACACACAACCAACCAAAACTCAGAAAAATGCATTCCATTTCATTTCACGTACCCCTCACCAGTCTTACATACACCCTCTCCCGAGGATACGCAAGGAGTCTGTTCTGCAAGTCTTAACTCAAATTTTATGCAAGCTGGAAGAGAACCTTTCTTATGCATTGAGTGAACACATACAAAGAATGAGCATTTAAGCTATTGAATCCCTCCTCCCTTATTTTCCCTAGCCAGGGTCTGCAAGCAAGGACAGCAGAATTCCAGGCTCACCCGTGTTTACTGTCGTTTAATGGTTAACAAGTGTGTGTGGTGATCACAGAAGAGAGTAGACCAAGAGAGGTTTTTACTCTGTTTAGTCAAATTTATGTAAGTTGAGACTGGGGAGGTGGTGTACTGAAAAAAAAATGCAAAACAATATTGTGATCTTTCTTCTAGTTACTGAAATACAGCTTTCATTTACTAAATAAAGGACTCTTTCACATACAGTACCTGATAATTTAAAGTAGAACTGAAGGTTATTCTGGTTGTCTAATATTTCTACCATATCAGTAGCTCCACAAAAGTAAATGGAAATTCACAAGCCAAATAGTACAGCTACAGACTTAAGTATTACCAGTCTGCATCTACAACAAAGCTACTCTGTTATTTTACAATGAACACTGTTAAACTAGACTTATAATTGTTACTACTTCTGATTTTCATTGAAAACTATCATCATAGATAGTAGATACTAATATGTTCAAGTGAAGCGATTTGAGATACAATTTGTGGGCAGTTATGTTTACTACTGTAACTCGAGATTGGAAACAAGCACATACATTTATTCCAGACATTATGGAAAAGAGGGCAAGTCTTCCTGTAATTTTGATTGAGGGTTTATCTCTAGTTCTTTCACAATAATGCAGTTAGTGTACATGTCAGGCTTCAATACCTGCTAGTTGTGCAGCATAGGCCCAAAGAAAGGGTGCTCTGTTCATACAGGAAACGCAGACCATCTCCTGTAACTCAATACTCTCCACAGGCACAGATCCCAGGTGCTGTAGACAGGAATAGAACAAGATGGCATCACTGCAGAACTGCACCTTTGGGTCTGAAACCCAGCTGCACAGCTTACAACCACAACAGTCTCTCTTGGTACTTCGTCAGTGAATTCCATAATGTAGGCACTTGGGGTACACTCCTGGTGTTCCTTTAAAAAGCCTTCATGTTAACAAAGGACACTGACTGTTTTCTACAGAAAGCTTACCCTGCCATGGAACCAGTCTTCACAGATGATGCACTGAATCATCTCATCCGGCACCTGATGAGAAGACGGAGACCCTTTCAAGAGCCACATTCTAGATACATTTGACACCTCTCCAAGAGGGTTAGGGAGCGGCCATTCAATTAACCCTGGTAGAAGGGGAACATTCTTCCATCCCACAGAATTTTCACAACCAGATCACTTAGCTGCCAAGTTTTATGATTTTCTCATAACAGCAGCAGGCATGTCGATACAAATGTGCCAAGAATGCTCGCCCACCCCCTATTATTCTGGCTTCTCTTTGGAGGTCTGCCACCCAAGCACTGACCAAGCACTGTTTAGATTAACTTCTGCAATTAGGGAAAGGAATTATTTGCTTAGGAATACAAAAAAGACAAATGTAAAAAAAAATCAAATGTTTTCAGTTAAGTAATATATTTGTTTATTTTTATGGAAACTTCACCATACCTGATCCTCGGGGTCTGGGTAAGGTCTCTCACAGGTACAGTATAAACCAAAGAAGTTATGGTTGTATTTGTTATTGATGTTCAATTTGTCTTTATCCTATAAGAAAGATAATAAACTGCATTAAGATTTCAAGGTGATACACCCATCTAATCCAGCAAAGCAAATGATATACTGTGAAAGTCATAAAAAACAAGGTCATAAAGTACCTTGCAGACTTGCAGAAGTGTTCAGACTATTCCTATGACTAAATGATGCATACACATTTTTGTAAACTTAATATTTTATTCAATGCTCAGACTGAAGACTTGTAAGGTAAGATATGTTACAGTAAATGTCAACACAAACTAAGGAGACAAAACTGTCCCAGGTTGCTTGGAAATCGCTTATGGGCAGCAATTTTCAAGTCTTTTTTACAGAATCCTAATAGGATTCAAGTCAGCACTTTGACTGAGCCACAAAGACATTCATTTTCTTATTCTTAAGCCACAGCAGTGTAGCTTTGCTTAATTCATTCATTGCGTGGAAAGGTGCATTTTCATCCCAGTTTTAGGTCTTTAGCATATTAAAACAGGTTTTTCTTTAGGATTTGCCTATACATTTCTCATTTTCCCTTTAATCCTGACAAGCTTCCCTTTCCCTGCTGATGAGAGGCAGCACTAGAACATAATGCTGCCACCAGCATGCTTGACATTACAGGGTGTGTTGACTGGGTGATCCGCTATGTTGCATTAGCTCCAGACATTTAAACAAAAATGTTCCAGTTTTGTCTTGTCTGACAAAACCTTTTGTTGCATGCAGGATTTAAGATATTTTTTTCTCCGTTCTACATTATTTGTAGAGTGACCAGGATACTGTTGATCTATGGACATTTTCTACCACTGAATTCTAGAACTCTTTTAAAGTCACTGTTGGCCTCAAAGTGGCATGCCTAACAAGTTTCCTCCTTGCCCGGCTGCTAGGTTTGGAGGCACAGCCTGATCTAGGCAGTGTTTGCATGCCTTCCACTTCTTAATGAGGTTCTTTGAAATGTTTTTGTACCCCTATCCCGATCTGTAAATTTTCATGACACTATCTCTGATGTGCTTAGAAAACTCCTTAGTCTTCATGGGTTAGTCTTTACTTAAAAATTCTCTACAAAGAAACCTTGCAGAGATGGGTGTTTTTACTCTGAAACCTATTATTGCACACAGAGGCCACTCACCTGCTTGTGTGGCTTATTGAAGTTGTTTTGTGTACTTAATTTAAATTTAGGTAGGCTACAACAAAGGGTTCGAATACTTAAGCAAATATGACTTTTCCATTTTGCTTTCCCTTTATCTATGTCTTTTTGATTTTTGCTTTGAATACATTGAGTAGGTGGTGTATATAACATACTAATTGCTACTTCAAAGTGTCATAACTGCAAGCTGTAAAGCACCAACAAGTAAGAGCAGTGCAAGGGCCTGAATACTTTTGCAAGTCACTACTTATTTTAAATATTTCTTTGTATTACACAATGGCAATGTGTATTTGGCACACAGAGTCAAGGGGAATTTATGTTCATTATCTTAAAACATTAGCTGGTTATTTTAAATATGCAAACCAGAAAGAATAACTATTTTCAGTGAAAACAGACTTGCATTTGAGCAGTGCCACTATGAATGCTCGAAAGTATTTTTTCTTCATTTGCCAGGCATGATAGTCTCTTGTTTCATCCCACTAAGTGGTAATTAATCAATAGAAATGCTTCAAGCTCTCATCCCCTCAGTGCCTTTTGGAACATTGAAGAAACAGTGCAGAACAATTGTGTGCAGGTCTAAGCAACTCTTATGCTTCTAAAACAGAGTGTTAAGAAGCACACAGATTCTTACACTGATATTTCAACCCTTGCTATTAACACAAAATAATCAGCTGGTGCCCTTGTGTACATATAAAATTCATACCATTTATATAAGTTATATATATAAAAAGTTAGGAACTTAGAAGAAATAAAGCTTACGTGATAGAGCTTGCATTCAAAGTCTGTGAACTTTCCATTTCCACAGTCGCAGCGAAAATTCCTACGGGACAAATTACACCAGTGATACAACAATACTTTATAAGACGTTTACAAATTGCCAGCAGCCATATCACCCTGCAACTCACACCTGGCAACCCACTGAAGCTAAGCAGGTGTGAGCCTGGTCAGTATCTGGATGGGAGACCTCCTAGGAAAAACTAAGGTTGCTGCTGGAAGAGGTGTTAGTGGGGCCAGCAGGGGGCGCTCACCCTGTGGTCTATGGGGGTCCTAATGCCCCAGTATAGTGACGGGGACACTATACTGTAAACAGGCGCCCTCTTTTGGATGAGACGTAAAACCAAGGTCCTGACTCTCTGTGGTCATTAAAAATCCCAGGGCGTTTCTCGAAAAGAGTAGGGGTGTTACCCCGGCGTCCTGGCCAAATTTCCCATTGGCCTTTACCAATCATGGCCTCCCAATAATCCTAATATTAATATCTTAATAATCCCCATCTATGAATTGGCTTCATCACACTGATAGCTGATGTGTGGTGAGCGTTGTGGCACACTATGGCTGCCATCGCATCATCCAGGTGGATGCCGCACATTGGTGGTGGTGGAGGGGAGTCCCCATTACCTGTAAAGCGCTTTGAGTGGAGTGTCCAGAATAGCACGATATAAGTGTAAGCAATAATTATTATTATTATTATTATAAATGACACTCAAAGCTATTTACCCTTCTAGTCGCTGCAATGACTACAAACGAACAGCAGGGTGTGCTAATGCTGCATACTTAACTCACAAATTCAGATGTTGACAATGTCGGCTTAAACCCTCTTATGCAACATGGCTCAGTGTCCGATTTCAAGCAAATGACACAGAACAGTGTACTCTGCACAGTGCAAAACTCCTTAATTTACAGGCAAAGCACATAGCATATCACTGGGTTGGTCTGCATTTATTTTGTTGCATGAAATAAAGAGTAATTTTAACAACTTCTACCTATTTCCTTTACTTATAAGAAGTAAAAAGAAGGGAATGGCTGGTTATCCAATTTGCAATCATGGAGTTTTCTCACAGGTTTTTAAATTGAATCATAGCTTTTACAGGACTGAAGAAGCAAAGGCCGAGTTTTCCTGTTGTAAATAATGTATTGCTTCCACACAAAAAGCAAACAGACCATTTAGATACGGTACAGGGTTTGTGTGTATATAACATTAAACAATTTAACATAAATCAATGGCTGTTGTGTTACAATTGTACAATACACTAGCAGCTTATAATGTAAACTTTTAGTCACTACAATGAGTATTCAAGTTCTGCACAAATGACCAAGTTAACCTTATTGACTTCTTCAGTAAATTCTGAACGGTTACAAATTAACTGAATGAAACGAATTGGAAGTGTATTTAGACCTAAGAACATGCTTCAGTGCTTTACGCAAAGGGCTGTGGGAATCTGGAACAAGCTATATGGCCATGTTGTCAAAGCAGACACCATCACTTCTTTCACCAAAGAGCAAGATGAGATTCTTGGATCTCTTAGCAAGAAATAACCAAACACACTAGAAGGTCTGAATGGCTTCTTCCTTGCTTGCAAACTGTGTGACTGAGAAATAACTAAACCTACTAGGCTTGCAAATACTACAAGCTTCAATGAGTTTGTATCATTTTATAGGCGCCATTAGGATGTAAACCCAGAGCCTATGGCTCAGACAGAGGCACAATGAGCTTACCTTTTGGTGTAGAGCTCAAAGAGATCATGCCCTTCATGGCACTTATATGAACAAGCCAAGCAAATTCCTGCTGGCTCGCCTCCTTTAGGTGTGCAGGTGTTGCAGGCATAGAGGGCCTGTCGCTTAACATATCCCTGTAAATGGCAACAGCAACACATTTACATACCCGATGAGTACTGTGTTCAATAGTACAATAAAAGCACAACAGTATACAAACCACTAAGAACACTTACAAAATACTGAAAGCAAATTAAGCTCAGTCCCCCTGCATTCACATTTCCATTGATTTCAGAAGACTCCACAGACACAGACAGAATTTGTAATAAACCAGAAGCTATTATGAAAGTCCAATAAACTCAGATGCCTGTTAAGTCAAACTTGCTAACAGGGAGGTTTAATAGTTACACCAGCAGTCTGGGACCGTATGTGTGTGTAAGTTTAGCTTTCGACTGGTAAATAAGTACAATTCATACTTAAGAGACAGCATCTCCAATTGCTCAATGTGCCACAACTTACAAAAAATAGTTGTACATACAAAAACATATGGGTGTTCAATGAGTTTTCAGGAGTAGGGTGGAATATGTAATCCACTGAGATCAGAGGGAAAACAACCGCACTGTCAAGTCCTACTTCTGCATTAGTCATTTACTAATGCTGGCATGGCCTAATTTAAAGACTAAACGGGCACTGTCAGACAGAGTCCTGCAAGTAAGGGGAGTGCGTTCATACTCACGGTAGTGTTTCAGGACTTGACACGCCTGGCATTTTCAATATCTACATTTTATTTAAACTTCCTCCGTTTGTTTATGATAGGAGCGAGAGCATGAATGCATAGTAACTACAAAACCCATGATGTGGAACTGATTACAAAATGCAAAAAAAAGCGCACATTACATTGACCACTTGGGTTAAAAATTATTAACTTATTCTACAAAATATTTACAAAAAATCCATTGAACCGTCTATTTTGTTTTGCTTTGGGTGTTTTGGTGTTTCTTTCGCTATTACTTAAACACATGGCAAGAAATCAAAAACAGCACTCAACTGCTTTCCACAAATACACCCACGGGGACAAAGCTGCTTATCTAAATTGGTTATATTATAAAATACAAAGCGTCCACAGAGGCAAGGCGTGCTGCTATCATGTTTCCTTACCTCGGGATAGGAGCACTTCTCGGGATCGCTGCCACCCAAAACAGCAGAGGCTTCGTTTTCTAACTCCTCATCTTCTTCCAAAACATCCACCAAAGAAACAGTCACATCATCCCCTTCGTTTACCGCCATCCTTAAAAAATAGGCGACAAAAAATTGTTAACGAGCACTTCCTGTTCCAGGCCAAACGTGCAGAGCGGCGGAAGAGTGTTGCTATATAGCTGGTGCGCTCTGCTTGCGATGTTGACAATTTGACTCAGGCGCAAACCTCTGCGATTTTCGTCTGGTTAGCAAAGTGTGAACTCAAAGCATCAGACAGAACGAAATAAAATTATAACAAAATCATTTCTTTCGAATTATCTTTTCCATTGTGTTTACAGAGCAGGCGCGGTGCACACGATAGTTGGCAGGAAGCCGATAATTAGGCTACAGTATGATGTTAGAGGTGGTGTCTTTGCAGACAACTTAAATTTGAGAAATGATCACTTAAATAAGAAACGCGTCAAATAAGTATAACACAGATTACATTGTTTGTAGCATGTTTAATGTATTTTACGTAGATGCTTGCTGACAGAAACGTTAAATCTTTGTATCTAAGACGTATTTAGGCTTATATTTAAATTTCTACATTAAAGTATTTTTCTTGTGAATATCTTTGTTTTCATATACAGAAGAAATATTGTATATATGAACGCCCCTACTATAACTTACATATGCTAATTTCACAGTGGAAACATGTCCATATAATCTTTAAAGACCTTCAAAGGGTTGTCAGTATAAGACGTATTAGCTTCGTAAAACTTTATAAATGTAATTTTAAAAACTATGAATACACTCTGACTATATTTTAAGACATTGTGAAATATACAATTTAATGTTTTTAATTCAAAGCTCATGTATATATGGATAAAGCTAAATATGCAGACTACTGTGTGTGATATGGTAATTTGCATCAATACTATGAGAAGGGTAATACTACATTTTGCTTTCCGACAGTCTCATAATTTTTAAGAGTAATTAAAAAGAGAACAACATACAGAAGAGAAGAAAGCAGAGCCCTTTAGCCGGTTTGCATCTATTTTGGATCCGGGTCGGAGTTGAAAGGTCGCACGTGTCAGTCATGGCGGTCTGCGAGTTGCGAGGGGATCTCAAATTCAGAGATGGCAGTACGAAAGAGTTTGTCGTTAAAGCCGAAAATAACCTAAAATCAGTCCTTTCTGGGTTACAGAAAATAAGAACAGAGGTGTCGGACGTTCTCAGTGATCTGGTCTCTCAGGAAAAGGGAGTCACAGTTAACTCACAGGCAGACAACGGCTCATTAGACGGTACGTGTGGCGGGTGTGACTTTCTCTGCTCTCAACGCATTGGGAACGCTGTATATTTTAGCCCTTCCTGCTATTGTAAATACCACTCCCCCTTTGAAATGAACAGCAGTATTTTTTGTTTGTGAGTTGTAAGTAGCTAGAGTTTGTTTTGACTTATTTTCTGTTACCACGATTAGCTGCTTCATGATTCATCGGAAGAGACGCGAGTAACACTTCGACACGAAGTCGAATGATGTTGCTACAGCTTCTTGTAATCGTAACGATAATTGCGAGAACCACATACAATTAAAGAATGAAGACTTACTATCTTAAGTGGAAATACTTTCGAATTTGTGTCTCTCTCTGGGATTCTTTTAAAACCGTTCACGCTTGCCAGGTCCAGATGTCAGCTGTTATATTACCATGACATACAGGTGCAGAGCACAGCTGATGCACTTGATATTTAGTGATATATAGGAAAACGTCATACGCAAGGTAGTCCGTTTGTTTAGTATGTCACTGGCGTTTAACGTATCTGTGGCAACCACCTATTTAAAAATAAAAGTGGTTATAAACCACGTGAAAAAACAACAGGTAAGCTATACCCCCCAATCACTGAATCCGTTACCAGCTTCCAATAAATTGTTGTATACAACAATGTGGTTCACATAACGTACAGTGGTAGTATTGTTTCAGCTTTTTACACCATATGAACCCTGTTCAAGCCAGGATTCCCACTGCATTTCATGAAATAGCAATCCTTTTGTTGGCTTGAACCGCGGTATTTGTTTTATGAGCCAAACATGAGAAATTTCGTTCTTCTGATTATAACATTGAAGTAAAATTCTGTGCATTTGAATTATTTTTTATAACATAACATTTTATTTTTTTAATGTTAATCCTACAAGTCCATGTTGATACAAGCGGACACACTTGATATCTGTAAAAGCTTTACATAAATGCAAATGTTTGGGTAGGGTCTGCATAACTGGAAGTAGAAGCATTTATGAAAACGAAGGAGAAAAAGTGATTTTCACAAATATTTACTTTGTTATTTGATAGAACAAATGCAGGGTCCTTTTAAATCAGTATTTGCTTTAGATCAAGGGGAAGTATTGATATATTCAAAGAAAAAATAAAATACAGTTAGGTACTTATAAAACTATAGCAACAAAAGGTGGAAAACCTTCTGGCAGTAAGGGAGCAGAAGTGTTTGCTGTTGATATTAATTTTAATCTCAGGAAGCATGGTAAATAGCTTGTAAAGCTATAGCTATAACAGAGTCTTAACATCCACAAATCATTTTCTTAAATTGTTTATGGACAATTTAAATGTGGAAATTGAAATAAACTAGAGTGCCTACATGAACAAAAGAGTGTGTTTAGTGTAATGTATTAAGCTGGATTGCTTGCATTATTGTTGATTCATTTTGGAAAAACTAATGTGTATCATATGAGTTCCTACTTATTGTAAATGATTGATTTAAAGTCAGCATGTTCTTTATCTGGATCACAAAACTATGCGGTCATTATTTTTAACAAAAAACATGAAATGCCATGAAATTGCAGGTCATATTTCAAGTAATAAGTTGATTAATGTAGATTAGTCATTTTAAGATATTGGTCCCATTAAGCTTTTACTACACCTGTAAACAACAAAACACAAGTCCTTTCAGTTTTCTTCATACAGGAATGCATATATAAACTTTTCCAGTGTTCTGACTGTTCCTCATTTTGATCCTACTCGTATAGAGTAGTAAATTGGATTGAAATCTAGGAGGAGCACCTGTTTTTTATCCATCATGACAAAATCAGCTTTGATGTGATTTCTGCACTATATTGCAGTGAAAGCTAGGGTCCCTAACTAGCATGCTTTGTCGTCATCTTTGACAGATGAAGGTGACGAAGAAAGTGATGAAGAAGAAGAGGTGGAAATCAAGACCAAGAGCAAAGGGGTCAGGGTGGAGCCTCCTGCAAAACGAACAAAGACTCTGCAGGCCTGAAACCTAGACCTGCAATCTGGTGTGCGGCAGGGAGGGTGGACATTTTGTCTTGCACAAGAACAGCTGTTAACATGTTTCTGAAATATACAGCCCAAAGTTCTGACTCTACGAGGCTGTAAGTGTTCCTAGCCTGTCCCATTTACATTAGGTCCAGCTTAAGAAGAACTCAGCAGCCATTGCTCTTAGCTACACCAGTGGTTTTGTGGTGGTTTTGTTGTTGACACTCTTTTGCTATGAATTTTTCACAGGACCCCTTCAAAATGCATATACTGAATTTGTTTATAATTTTCTTATTAAATAACAAGAAATGGAGTGGTCAAGGTGACTTTCAAATACATAAATCCTTTATATTCAACTGGAGCAACTAAAAAAAAAACTTTTGATTTGGAAGATTCAAGAGTTGTTTCCATATTATTTTTGTTAACGTGCATGCGTATTGTATAAATGTTTTGGTTTGTGATTCCATCAGTGTTTCTTTTAATCCAGTCCTTGGTTTAATACTTTCTCAGCAAACCATTTGTTCTCTTTCCTACTAAACCCAAATTTCCTAACAGTCACTACAAAATGTAAGCACTTCTTTTACACTATTAGTTGTCACTAGACACATAGTCCCTTTCCTTTTTCTGTGTCTCCTTCTTCCCTTCCAACAGGGATTCCTGACCTTTTAAACAAGGAACAAATTCCTGATTCCATCCCTTGTCCTCAGTTCCATATTGTTATTGGATTATTTGACAAAAGGAATATGGATTTTGAACCCTACTGGACAAAGCCATAGGTATCGCAGTTAAAAGCTGTAAAAGTGAATTGCAGCCAACAGAGCCTTCCACATTCTCAAACTTGCATACACAAATTATATTTTGTATCGTATAGTAAACGGCATTAGAGAACATGGCTGTTTACCAAAATCAGCTTGTTGGCAAGGCTTGCAAATTGTGGGAAAATTCTTTATTGATGTGACTTGACAACATGTGACATGATTTGAAGGACCCATGTAAACCAACCTGTATTGGTGGTGGAATTATATATTTCCAATAGGCCTTGACCATACTAAAGTGGGCATATGCCAAATATGTTAAATACAAGTGCAAATGTTTGATGCTACAAGATTTTTCTTTGTAGGAATGAAGGATATTTGTCAATATTACATGCTTGAACTTCAAATATTCCTTGAATATGTTGAGACTGATCAGATCTTTAGATCTAAGATCTTTATCTAATCAGTATGGATGGACAAAGGATATAATTCCAGTGAAAGGCCCACCTCACAGTGCTTGATAATTTTATATCTGACTAGAGACAGGACAACAACTGAGTGATTATCAGTAAGGACTGATATTGTTTTGAAAACAATTTATCCAAAAAATGGTGTCGGGCATGCACAAAATGTTAACCTGAAAAGCAAAATTGACAATTCTTAAGTGGCACTTGGGAGAAACTGGTGTTCACAGGTAGTAGCTGGAAAGGTCAAGGTCAGCCAATGGAAAACAAAAACTATGGCCTTGAGAAATCCAGAAAGTCTCAACTACAGTATTTGCCTTTATAGATTTTTATCTGGTGAGTGAGGTGTAAAGGATAGCTTCACGGTGAAAAAGTATAATCAGCTTAATTGTATTTACTTCAAAAAAATCTTAGTCTTTCATTTGATAGTTGTGATTATTTACAAACAAAACTGAAAATGTCTTTACCGTTCATCTCTTCTAAACGTCATGTTTGCTTCAGGGTTGAAATTCCATTAAGGGAAACCTTGTCCTCCATGATCATGCATGAATGAAAAGTTTTTCCGCTGAGTTAAGGAATTCATTTAATCCTATCAGTGCCAAGATCTGTTTATTAAAAATATTCAGTAATATCTGAAAGAAAGAAACAGTTTTTCAAATTTTTTTATTATAAAAAAAGAATTCCAGGCTTGTGTTTAATCACAGTGCAATTAGTATTGAAAGGCAAAAAAACAAAATACCTCAAAAGCTAAATGCTTTCACTGTAAAATATTGGCAAGCCCTTTCAGACTGTTTAAGAATGCCTTTCAATTGATCATTTTTTTTTAAAAGCTAACTTTAACTTAACAAAATATGCTTCTGAAAAAATTGAAAATAAATAATGAAAGGCAGTATTACTAGACCCAAATTGCAGGTTGAACACCTATGATCTAGAACAGGATTTTAGAAGAATCTTTGGCGTACACGTACAATAATTATTCAGCACTGTTGAACACTTACAGCAGTACAGTTCTGTAGTATCTGGGGCTGTTTGGACATGCCTCGGTCGTGAATTACATTCTTAACATTTCCAGATGAATACATTTAGAAAATTAAGAAGATGTGAATCAAGCAACACAACATCTGTAAACAAACACTGGGCACAAACACACATTGTGGGTGAGTTCTGTTCTTTCACGTATATTTACTCTGAGCTTAGAAAATAAGTGGGAGACAACACTATATATAAGTGTCACTTTCCTTCTTAAAACAGTTGTTTTTGCACAGTGGTTTTACTGCAAATATAAGGGTAAAGCAACATAAATTTACCTGACACTGTCAAGCAAGCCATTTGAATGTGCATTATTCCCACATGTCCATACAAGAATTTGCACAGCTAATGGAAAGATGCTATCAAAGCTGCCGTGTCTTACATCAAGTTCAAATTGATTAGTAGTTAAATACAGAGGGGCTTAGAATCCACAGAATGTAGAATTATGGAAGTCGTTGTGGTGATTCAATGTATTCACATAGCGGTCCAAACTCAACCCACAGATGTCTTCAAAAAAGATATTTTAACATTCCACTAACTTAAAAAGTATATTAAAACATAGTTGTGCTTCTTTTACATTAATAGAGGTGAAAAGTCCTACTTTTCCTTTAGAGAATATTACTTTCACTATTGAAGAGAAACTTTGAGTTTGTTGATAAAATGTCCTTTTTAAGTTTTTAATTTGTTCCTACTCCAATGCATATGCATTTGAGAGTATGTGAATACTGCCTTAAAAGTTTCGTATCTGCAGTTTAAATTGAAATTGTCAGTTTTAAAAAAGACAATGTCTTCTGTTTACTTCAGGTTAAAATCAGACAGAGCAAATGATCCAAGTTAAATACAAATAGGTCTCTTCAATTTTAGTTTCTGTATATTAGAGCAATACTGCCAGAGCCAGGCTTCTTCATGTCATGTAATGCAGAGAGGGTGAAACTCCACAGCGAATCACGCTGGTGTCTACGCAGTATCACCAGGCAAGATCACAGAAGGTTAAACGGATACGAAGAGAATGATAGTTGAGGAGAGCAAAAGTCGTACAAACTAGGAAGCAGAGATATTGGCAATTACAATACATTCAGTTAAAAAAAAATTTAATGTGTTGTCAGCTTTCTTGGTTAAGATGTACTGTAGCAGTGCCAGTCATCAACATCTTGGCACTTGTATCGGGTTGGGTCCCTGGCATGATACTGTACGTACGTTTTATCAGATGTGGATCTTAAATGTTTTTATTAGGTGTCTCATAGCCAACTCCTACAGTATCTGTTTTCAGCTTTTGAGCAAATGTAGAACCTGGATAACATTGTATTATAAAGAAAGTCTTGACAAAGGAATATTTTCATCTCGAGGACAAAATGAGACCTGGTCTGGTGCACTTTATCCTGTCTTTAAATAAGATGAACTTGAGATCTCCCAGCTCAATATACACAATAGAAACTGCTCTGTCATTTTCAGCCTGAATTAGTATCATCGTACACACATGAACCCTCATTACACTTAGAAAAAAAAATCAACCGATTCCTTATCAGAAAAAAAGGCCCCAAAAACATCTTTACATGAATTCTCTAGAAAAACAAACGGCACGCTTCTGACAGCAGCAGTGGCTACGGAGTGTAAAAGGCTATCCTGAAACGGAAGCTGGCAGGAACAGTGGAAATCCCTTCAGATCTGTGAACCCGACAGCCGGCCATGAGCTCCTGCCGCGACCTAAGTGTCGATGAGCTGGAGCCGGCTGATCTGGTTGGAGGCCTTGGCAAACGTCTGGTGACGGTTGCAGATGAGGGCCAAGCAGATGGGAATGATGCAGTACCCGACGGTTTTGGGGTCCGCGCGAGTGCAGGAGTAGAGGAACAGAAAGACCTGGAGGTAGGGGACGAGGAAGATGGCGGCCCACAGCCAGAAGGGGAAGGACAGCAGCCGCGCCTTCAGCGCGATTGTCCAGGAAGAGGAGTCGTTGGGCCCCGGGTGGAGCTCCTCCGCCGCCTGCTCCACGTGCTCCAGGGTCAGCCGGTTGTACGTCTGGTTGATCTCAAAGACGTAGTAGAAGGCAGCCGCGCTAGCCAGCAGGTACAGCCCCACACCGATCCATCCCATCCGCTGACGGAAGTTCATCATTCTCCATACTCCTTCCTGCAGGAGCAGAGCCAAAGCAAAGGTAGTAGGCGCAGAGTGACACTGCCTTCACTGAAGAGAAACCCAGCTCTACGTGCCAGAATAACGTTGTTCATTTGGTAGACACAACGCTCTTGCAGCCATGCAAATAAAACACAAATGTGCCTCAGGTTCGTAAAACACCTCATGCTTCAGTGTAGGTAGGTGATGTTGTGTACTTTGAATTATTTGCTTTAGATCAACCCTTGAGTGGTGAACAAACTGGGTGATCAAAAACGTACTGTAGGGAAGGCAGATATTTTCTGAAATCCTTCAAATGAGCTTTCCTCAGAAGGTTGCTTCAGCCCTGGAGCTAACAATGGAGACACGCTACTGTTGTATGATCAGATTTTCGGGCGCTGAAGTATGTTTACTAATGCAAGTCGTTAGTACTTCAGATACTAACTGGTGACATTAGGAGACATGACCAAACCGGCCAGGGCTGACAGCACTTTAGATGGGCAAGAGACCTTTCAGGAAGGAAGCGTGTAACTGTCGTAACACGTTCACATAAATGCTACCGATCTGTTGGCTATGAAATCATTCAGCGTTATTGTTGAAATAACATGCGGAACATCAAAAGGCACTGGCACGTCAAATTAAAGCTTTGATTCAAATTAAAATAAAGAAGCCGCAGTTTGTTGGACCACTTGAGCTAACAGAGAGGACGATTTCTTTTCAAGTTAAGGTGTTTCCTTACGCCTCCCGCTAGGTAAGTAAAGCACACTATGCTATTGATTTTTTACAGTATTTTGTTTTTGGCCACCTCGTCTCATGTATTGTTAATGCTGACAGGGTGTGTAGGCACTTATTTTAATACGAAATTGTAAAGCAATTGAGACATTCCGGGAGATTGCCGTTCCACAATAATGAACATATGAAATGCACTGAAAATGAACATAATTCCCGGAAAACACAGAAGTGCTGTTTTAAAATGAGTCAGCTGACAGACACTTGTATTTTATATTTTATAAATAACATCACACAATTCCGGCTATGGCCCCTCACATCACGAAAAAAAATGGGAAAAATATGTCGAATTCTCACCTGTCTTAATTTATAGAACAGTCAAATTTGCAGCAGTCATCTTGAAGCTCATTTCATCGCAACATATCAATCCAGTTCCTCAATTGTCAGACGAAAACCATATCCAACTCTGCTTTTTTTCATTATAGGTTCATAAGCCTGTACTATCACCTGACTTGATCCTCCAAACCACAAACTTCCTTAAAATAACGACATCCGGGATCCGTGCGAGCTACTCTACTAAGGAAGTTCCTCCACGTGCATATGTAGCACTTGTGCCCCCTCTTTCGGTAGGACGACTACATTGCATTTCAGTAGAGGGTTTGATTACAAAAGGATGAACTTTTCCGTTCTCTTGTAGAACTGAAACTAAAAATTGATTTTGAAAAGAACTGAAGGCATTTATCAGGATGTTCAAGCATTTATAAATCACTTTGTTTTATTGAATGTATTTTAAAAAGAGTACTCTGTCAACCGCATATATGAAAAAATAATTTTTATTCATCTCTAACAGCCTTGTTCTAACATACTGTAACAACCGTGTAATCATACTCTCTAAATAGGATAAAATATTAATCCTAAGGATTTCATTTTTATTCTTTGTAGTTTTACAAAGCCTCAGAAGGTTTATAGAAGCTTCCGGAAATTGATTGTTGGTGGTTATTTAAAGATGAACAGTCAGTAAAATGTAATTGGGGGGGATAACAGAGAATTGTCCAAAGATCTATAGTAAAAATAAGGAACTACTTTATCCACAGCTACAAACTGTTTTTCTCCCCCACCAGCAAGAGTATACAAGTTGTTTGGGAGGCTAAATCACATGCAAGGGCAACAAAAAAAAAATGGCATCATCAGGACAGAATATATCCTTGACTACCGTTCAAGGCTGACCTCATGAATCTTTTGTTTGTGGGAGAGTTCCATGGCAACATCAAAGGAAAATACATGAATTTGCCAAAAACAACTACATGACTCCCAGGTCATGTGGGGACCCTATGATTTGTGGTTGGATGAAACAGAGATTCAAGTTTTGGACAGTCTAACCAGCAGTCTGATTAGCACAGAAAAGTTCAAACTTATGTTGGCAAAGGCAAAAGAATATCATCCCCTCTGTGAAATTTGTTTTGTACCCTCTTACCCTGGTGTTGATGGATTCCAAAGTAGATCAGGACATTTTACCCAAAAACCTAATCTCTCTGGCTAGTAAGCCCAAGCTTGGAAGCACATGGACTTTCCAGCAGGAAAACGACCTGAAGCACACTTCCAAGTCTCCTGCCAAATGGTTAAAAGAGCATAACACTAACATTCACAACTGGCCATCACTATCTCCAGACCTTACCCTAATAGAATATTTGTGCTATGAGAACACAGCAGAAAGCAGTTCACAAGGATAAGTCATGTAATCAGTAGGAGCCAGAGAAATTAGTCATGTATGGATGAATAATCAAATACTCAGAAGTGCTTGAACCGAAAAGATTAGAGGCAACATCTTCTCCTTTTTCTCTACTTTTGTGATATCTGAATCTTACAGTCTTTCCATTTTTCAAGTTTTCAATTTCAATTTATGCACACTTGAATGTGCACTGGGAATTATTTATTGCTAAAATTATTTTTCTCAGTTTCAGTTTTCAGTCAGATCAAATTTGGAGCCAGCTGTGTTCAGGGCTGGATTTCGGTGTTCGTAGGCCCTACGCACTTTCACACCGAAATGTGCAAAAAGAGGGGTAAACGCCAACTGAATTACATCAATTGACATGATGCACTTCAAACTTTAAACCATGTGATTGATGGAGCGAGTCGAGCCTCTAGTTTTTAGAACAGCTGCTAGATAGCATATGATTATTTATTTGGAGCACCTAGTGTCGATCGCAAGCATGTTGTTTCAGTTTGTTTTTCGTTAGTCACGTTTCCCTCTTTTGTAGGCCCTAAAAATTTCATAGGCCCTAGAGACCGTGCCTAAAGTGCCTAATGGGAAATCTGGCACTGTCTGTGTTCTAAAACTAACATCTATGCTGTATTATTACTATAACACTGAATTACTAGGTACTGCAGCTAATCCATTTTATGTGTAGTGTATATGTATTCATAATTTAAAATGATTACATGAAATGAGAGGAAGTACACTACTTTACATGTGATGATATAATATTTCATTTTCAGGTGAAGATTTTCAGATTAGATTAATTTCATTATTTCCAGACTATCTCAAAATCTGTAATTAACTTAGTTTCCTTCTATAGTGTCTTGACATGCAGTTGTAGCTTCATCTCAAAAATCATTTGGTCTGCTACAGCATATTCAGTTCATGTTTATGTTTATAATGAATGTTAGTTGTAAGAGAATATAGCAGCACATTGTTTATTATGATATAAGGTAATTGTGGAATAAATGAGAGCTTAAATTCAAATAAGAACAAAGAATAAGATGCTTGGACACCAAAAGCGTTACCATTATGTAGTCCAGTGGTTCTCAAACTGTGGTGCTTGGTGCGCCGCCAGGTGGTACGCCATATGACCCTGGAACTTGGTTGTGTGAACTGAAAAATCGGGATGGGTTTTCATATTTTTTATTTTAATACGTGTCGAATACGCAGCCTACGTACTACGATACAGCAAGCGCCAATACCTGAGTGGACACAATAGCTACTATGTAATTCTATACCATAGTATAGGAATGCGTGCTACGAACTCAAGTGACCAACTGTATTTAAAAAAAACCTTATCTCCAGCAAATAGGAAAGATAGGAGAATGTGCGTGATTTTGGAACAATGCCAATGTTGTAAACATAGGAATGCATAAAAATGCGTGCTACAAACGCTGGCAATCTTGTGAGCACAGGAAAGCGTGATAGATAAAAATATTTAAGAACTGTTCTAGGTTAATTTGAGAAAAATACACCGAGCGTCTCTGTGTTTCGCTCCCGTACGCATGAAATAAAAACTTATTTTAACTTCTGAGACGGACTCCTGAAACGGAAACGGGGAAAAATGCAAGCTTGAGATTGCTAAAGCAGGTAAGCCCCACACTATTTTTGAAGAACCTTCTTTACCGTTGGCAAAATACAGTAGCTGACACCTATTATGTGTGGAGAAAAAGCTGCTAAACAGCTCGACCTGCTGCCCCCTCTGAAAGACACAGTTACTCATAGAATTATTGATATGGCGGATGATATCAAAAGTACGCTGATAGAGCGCGTTAAGATGAGCAGATGCTTTTCACTGCAATTAGATGAGTATGTAGTCGATTTGGCCAATTTGCTCGTTTACGTTAGATACGAGTTTGAGGGTACGTCCCATGAGGACTTTCTGTTCTGTAAGCCGCTACCAACAGGAACTACAGGAGAGCACATATTTCAGCTTCTGAATGAATTTATCGAAGAGAATGGCATCGACTGGATAAAATGCGTCGGAGTTTGTACAGAAGGTGCTAGAGCAATGACAAGCCGACACAGCGGTGTAGTTGCACGAATTAGAGAGGTTGCTCCAGAAATGAAGGGACGCATTGCAACATCCACCGCCATACCTTTGGCGTCAAGAAAATGCCTGACGATTTTCTTGTAGATTCTGTTGTGAATTGTATCAAAGGCTCGAAAAATGAATTCACATCTGCTTTGCTCGACTAAACAGGCTCACCCCTCTCACTGAAATGGTGCTTTTTTTTGTTTATTTTTAATTGTTGTTGTTCCTGTTTTGTTTCTGTAAAGCGCTTTGAGAAGCCACCTTTAAAGGCGCTATATGGTAAATGAATTGGTCCCTCTATGTGTAAAATGCTATGGGATCCTTTGAGGTAAACTGCACTGTATATACTGTATACAACGAATTATTACTATTATCAGTTTGAAACATTTTTATATCTTTACTGTGACAGATCGGCACGCCCATCTCTCCAGTCTGTATCCAACGTTTTATTGAATAATAGTCCGTAACTCACAATAAGGTCTCTCAATACAGTTTCAGATCAGATATATAAGTAAGCCCACAGACCGGTTTTCTGTTGAAACTAGCTTTTGGAACATTGAACAATTTTTAATTATTATGAAATGAGTAAATATATTGATACTATGTTAGACTGGAAATAACATTCACTTTAGATAAAAAAGAAACCTACAGTAAGGGATTGTTTTAGACCAATAATTTTCATCTTTTTCTCTGAGTTGTATGTGAATAGAAATAATCTTTTACCTTTCTTTACTAAATAAGGCTGAGAAAGATATGATGGTCTGACATGGGGTGAAATATATAAGGAATAATTAAACAGCCACAGCGTAACAGTGATTTATCTTTCATTATATTTTATTTTTCACAAAAAAAGAAATTCTTCTTTTATTCTCCACCTTGAAAGCATATTTGTCCAAACACGAAATTTCAGAAAACAAAGTGCAGCAGATTTTACATTTGGATTCAAGTTTAAAAATATGTCTGTCAGTAGATGGCGTGGCTTTGCTTTTTTACTTCACATTTACAACAGACCTTATGACCAATAACCACCATAATATCAGACAATCTTTTTATAATACTTAGAATATTTCAGAACGCCAAGCCTATACATAGAGAATACACGTTTTAGATTCTTCTACAGCCTGTTTGTTAATGTCAACACTTATTGTATGTATTAAGTTAGGCAACTTTCTTCTTATATTGTCAAAAAGGTTAAATACTACAATACTGTCAATGCGTCTATGAGCTACAGGTGACTGGCTAAAAAATATTGATGGTGAAAGCATGTGGAAGCATTTGTTAAATACCAAGGTATACGTCTGAATATAAACAAAATGTTTATTTTCAATAGAAAGGCATGGTGATGTAAACAGTTACACCCGTGACTTTTATGTGGGGCTCATATTTGTCAATACAAAACATTTTCAGGCAACACAAAGTTATTTTTACACATATACACAAATAAACACACATAATTACACATATTTTGAAAATGTACAAGTGACAACCAGGAAAAGTTTCAAAGCTTTCTCCCTCAGAGGAAAATATATTATATAAAATATGAGCTGACTTCCATTTTTTTTCATTACATTTTTTTTTACCAGTGTGTTCTCTATCTAGAGTTTGGTCTTCACATTTAACCGTTACTTTTATAGTTAAACAAGAAGGAAATTTTGCTTTGGAGTAGAAAAGGGCTTTGAAAAACAATCGGTGTTTTCTAGAAGTGGTCCCTTGCAAGGTTTTCTAAGATCACAGACACATGGTGCACATTCAAGTAGAAAACCTCTACTACGATTCTGGAAATGGTTGTGGTTGTCTTATCTCTCTTCTGTTCTCTTGAGGTGTCCAGCTCAGATGGGAAATCAATAGATAATTGTTTTGTGAGCTGGTTGGCTCCAGCGGTGATGAGTGAAACTGGTTGTATTAAGGCCAGGCTGTCTCATGCAGTTGTTCTTTTTTTTGTTCTACGGACCTTATTAGCAATTATTGCCCTGTTTTGCATTTAACATACAAAAAAGTAAGGTATCATTAATAGGTACATGAAACCCGTGCTTTCCAGTATTGATAAATATCAGATCACCTGGTCCCAGTTTTTAAAACCTAGTGAATAGTCTTTTAAGTTCTGAACTGTAATGGCCATACATTCCCATCTAATGATAAATTGGTGAATGAACAGTTAAGCGTCACAAACTTTTTGGTTCAGTTCTGACCAGTGGTGCCTTCTGTGTAGAGTTTACATGTTCACACCTTGCCACATGGGTATTCCCGGCCAACTCTGGTTTCCTTCCATCCTCCAGAGATGTGCTGGCTAGATTAAATGTGTCTGTAAAGTGTTCCTACGTGTCTGTGTGCATGTATGTGCCTTGCAATAGACAGGCATCCTGTTCAGAGTGTAGTCCTGCCTTGAGCCTTAGGCTTCTAGAATACATTTCAGGTTGCCATCATCTTAACCAAGAAAGAGCATCTTTCTCTTAATGGATAGGTAAACAGATAAACATTAAAAATGTGTTATATAATATCAAAGGCCTGAGTCATTCTCTTAACATTGCAACTCTGTCATTAAACGTCTGTGCACTATAAGCTTAATCATATTTAGGAGCTGACGAATATGAAAAATGTGCATTCAAGAAATTCATGTTTGTAGGAATCACATTTCTCCCTTCAGTAATCTGATCTTATCATTTGTCAATAGAGGTCCAAACATACTGTAGGTCTGGTCAAGCACTCAAAATCAAGTACTGTCTAATTGGAAAAAAAACCCCAATAATTCCTTCATTTTATTTTTAACCTCAATTTTAAATAACAAACAAAAGAGAAGAGCTACATGTTTTAACACACCATTTCCATCCTACTCACAATATTTGATTGGGTTGGTTTACTTATTTGCAAGTCTGTATTCAGGAGGGGAGGGGTTGTAAAACATCCCACATTGTTAATTATTGTAGTAGAGAAGTCCCTCCCTCCTGTCTGGTGTCTGTTATATACTGGCAAGCTAACACCCTGCAATTCTGATTAAGAGTTCAGCACATTCAGGATGTCCTGAAACTACCGGTGAAAGGCCAGACCTTGGAAGCAATTCTTGAAAGTTGACATACAACACGTAAGAATCAGCATTTGCCTTATTTTACTTTTACTAAGCTTATTATCTTGACACTTTGTCTTTCTCTGCAGCACAGAAAGCAGCCTCACAGCAAATGTGCTGAAACTGTTTTGTTGACTTTGACCAAGATAATTCCAAAATAATTTAAAACTCTGTTGATTGTCAATTTTACATCACAAAATGTAAATATGTTAGCAGTATAAACTTCTTTCTCGTTATATACACATGTGTAAATGCATAAGTACTTAAAAATCTTGTATATATTTGAACACAACAAAATTCTAAATTCCTTTAGTATGTATACAGATATTGTGTTTTTTTTTCAGTCTTTAACTGCTGTTATTGTAAGTTGTAGATTAGTTCTGGCCTAGAATGGTGTAGTGTTTTATGTGATACATTATTACAGGTATGGGCAACACCAGTCCTTTTATTTCACTTTCAGATGTAAAAATAAATACTTCATAGAACTAATTATGCTATTATAGTCAAACAGCATTCAAAAAACACTATCTGAAAAGATGCAGCCCTTCATACATTATCTCTGACAATATCCTTTCAGATAAGAATATGTCAATTATATTAAATCTTAACAATATACAGATATATGCAAGGTATTTTCAGTATAATATGCAGTAAAGATGTTTAGAGAAATTATTTTTAAGATGAATAAAAATAAAAATCATTAAGTATTTCTTTTACACTTTCAAGAACATCATAAACACAATTTAATATATATATATATCTCTGAAGTCCCTCAAAGGACTAATCACAGTGCAGCTGTGTGGTGAGCGACCTCTTGATGATATTTTGCCCTTCTTTTCAACTGGCAGGTCCAGTCACTTCTAAGAAGAAACCCACAATATGAAATGCAAATTCTATCAATCTTGTACTGTCTACCTAATAATTTAGATGTATCTCCAAAGGCTCAATCTAAAACTGCTGTAGCGTTCTGGGGAAAAACTAATGGCTGAAAAACTACAGGAGATGTAGGAGGTTTTGAGCCCTTTAAGCAACATGCTGACGTCATGCACACCACAGCGCTCGGAGTGCCCTGTCTCTTTAAGAGAAATGTGCCGCTGCTGCCACCTAGGGGTGCTGTCCCGAAGCTGACGCAGGCTTTTCTTTCGATTCGGGAAGGAGGGCTAGCTGCTCTCCGGCTGCTACAGTGTAATGTATGCTATGGCTGCACGTTGCCGTACCCAGTAAATGAACAGAACTTGGCTCGGGAGGGTGTGTCAGAGCGAATATTTCAATCAATCCGGTTGAAAACAGGGGGTTCGCGCATTGCTGATGCGTATTAGAAGGATATCAACTTCTGGCTACCTTGATCAAAGCACTCAGAATGGAATGCTGAGGGGGAAATGCAAAACCCGGTACATGGCTTTTATTGTTATTATGCTTATTGCTATTATTATTCACCTTGTAGTTACGTAGGTTGTGAGAATATTTTACTTTGTTGCTCCCCTGTATGCGGAGCAGGTTTTCGCGGGTGCGATTTAGAAAATCGTTCATTTCGGAAGGGAGAGGGTGCATTTAGGGGAAAAAACCAAAACGGGTGGGGGGTTGGTCTTGTATAACTAGATCCAGTAGAAATGCTTGCCTTGAGGAAATAAATCGTCTCTTTCAGCAAGATAATATACACAATGCTTGTAACTGGGTAGCACTTGTACACATTACACTGCATTCTGAAGAGGCATTTCCCGTGCTTCGGTATTTTGTAAGTTATTTCTTATAACCTTTGGAGGAGTTTAACTTGCATTGCATCCGCTCTTCGGTCTTTACGATAATATTAACCCATTTTCAAATCATTTTCTGCTCTCCGCCAGGCTTGAGGAGGGAGACGGCTTCCTGTTCATCCTGAGTCCATTTTAAATTATTTAGCAAATCTGGAGTGAACTAATACAAGGCATCGAGATGCAGACCTTTTTAAAAGGCAGGAGAGTGGGATACTGGCTCAGCGAGAAGAAGATCAAGAAACTGAATTTCCAGGCCTTTGCCGAGATGTGCAGGTACCGTTTCCACTTTTCGGAATTAATGTATTTCTCCACGTTTCGGTTTATCACAGGAACTGCGCACTTGTCGCCAGTTAGAAATTTCGGGTTGCTGTTAACCTGTTGTTGTACTACTTACAACAAAAACGCACATTGTCCTTTACGGTAAAGCCGGTGAGTTTGCCCGAACACAGTTCCTATTAGTCAACCTGTTGCTGAAGGCGACGGCAATCTCATAGCAATCCCAGTGGCATCCTGAGCTCGCCCAGTTCTGGGAAAACCCAGGGTAGTTGCCGGGATTTGCGGAGCCCGGAATGAAGTGCTCCACTCGGATAGGGTCTTTTTAAAGTAAGCATCGACTTTCTTATGAAGTGGGGGATTACCTGGAGAAAGGAGATTAGATGTCACAGTGAGGACGCCTTACTGGAATAGAAATGCTTTCGCAGGTGAAGAGACAGGGATGTTGCTTGCTTTACTGTGGAGAGACAGATACGCTATTAGCAGTATTCGACTGGATATTCCAGTAAAGCATGCTTTAAACTGTAAACTAAGCGTTGCTTTGTTGTGAATTTACTTAAGAAATTGCGTTTGGGACTTGATATTATCACGAGTGTTTATTTGAGTGAGCTATTCCATTATCTGTTGTCTGTGCACACTGTACATCAATGATAGTTGTGTTGTTTTTTTATGTCTGTGCTTTTAAAAATAGAAATATACTTATGTGATGTTTGATTCGAGATGAGATGTATGATGTCAGAAATATTTTTAGCTCATTTTCTTTCTGATGAAACTGCAGAAAATGATTTGACGACTTAGGTGTGCGACAGGCTCTGGATAACACGTTTAAAGATGCATGTCCCGGCAGGTTTAGAATTTCCTGATGTTTTCAGGAGAGAACAAATGCGACTTTATTCATGTCACGTTTTTCAGAGCTCATTGACACCGGCAAAGGCCATCTTAAAAGAGCTCTGTTTAAATTGTTGCAGTGAAATCTTGGGGTTAGTTCCTGTTTCCAATGCAAACAGTAAGGAGAAGTCACTTCTTTTCTGACGACTACAATGTTTGAGTGAAGAATTCATGAAAATGTCAGCATGAGCAGAAAACCTACACACCTAAAGATGTTTGCAGTGGTCTTGGGGAATCATAAAACCTACCAAAGTACACACATGTGCCTAGCTATAGTTGATCTAAAATTGTGTATCGCCTGTCTCGTCCGTAATTCACGGGCTAAAATTAGTCATTCTCTGTTGGAGACAGAAAAGAAATGCAACTGACCTGTCTGGACTGAACCTTTTTGTTTGCCAGTATGTGGCACAGCCTGACAGAGATTAACTTCTTCAGTAAATCAAACTATTTGTTATGGTTTATGGTGAACAGAAAGCTAAGGCCATTAAGAGGACAATCTAGTGTTGGCATGCTGGGAAGGCATCCCTTCATCTCCTAGTTTAACCTCTAAGTATGCAAGTCTGCCTCTCCTGGTCTATTTAGCAGTATTTCCTCTGGTAGGAGAGATCCCAAATGAAACCCATGAGTGGCTCCATTATGAAGAAGAAACGCAGTCAGATTAAAAATAACCAACAAAATTCAACTCTTTGTCAAAGAAGATGCTTTAGTTTATGTCTATTCAAGATAATTCCTTCTTAAAAATATTTGGAGTATTTGGCCTTACTTTGTAGCACTATTTTCTAAATCTAGTTTGAAAAGGTGGATCTATTTGGAATTGTTGCTGCTTTGTAAATAAAAACAATGAGGTTATGTTACCCCAACAGTGTTATTTATGAGTGAGTTTAGAATCGCTGAGTACAAGTTTTGTTGTCATTTTTTTATTGCAAAGGAAACTTTCACTTGTTACATGTTTGGATTCTCGTTGTCGTTGCTACAAATCTGACAGTAAAGAGTAGCGTTCTATACAGTCTCTATAAATAACAGGGTTTTGTCATTTTTAACATCTGAAAGTTTGCCAGCTTTGGTATGTTCCTGTTTCTATATGTATAATTTTTTCTTGACTTGGACTGAATCTCCTAGATTCCTTAAGGTCCGTGATAATTCAGACAAACTGTCAATGGAAAATGCTCGGCTATAGGCTGGTTTGAAAGTAGAAGATATTAAAAAGAATAAAATGTCATTGATCCTGGAGCTTGAGTTATTAGGGCACATGCTTTTAGTAGTAAGCTTGTTTCAGAACTGGTTGAACAGGAAGAAGGACACTGTGTCACATGAGTTTTCCTTTTTAAAAATACAATTTTGTTTGTCTGACACAGTTTCCTTATGTGCTTTATGAAACATGAAACAGGTCATCAGTTTTCTTTTCAACTGCTGCTTAAAAACAACCCTCCTTGAGGGAGAACTATGTATTGTAGAAAGATGATCAGTATTATCCAAGCATTTAGTACTTAAGATGATTTAGTGTTGGTTTAAGACTCAGAATGTTTTTTTTTATTTAAAAAGTTTGTGAGTTTCCTCATTTTGAAACAGGGCTGACCAATTTGTGTGGGGGGGTCAATATTTTGTGAATATGCCCTAAAATGTCATGCTAACATGCTAAATCATCTTAGGAGGAATTTATTTATGTCAGGCAATCAGTTGTATCGGTAAAGCCCTTTTTTATAGTGCATTGAACGCATGCAGGTTTCATTGCAGGGAAGAGCAGCCACTGGTTGGTTTTGTCAGGTTCTTGAGGTCAGGTGTTTTGTTTTGCCCTGAAGTTCGCTGTAGCCTGAATTGGCTAATTCCAGCCATGCCAGAGTTAAAAACCAGATGGGGCAAAAAAAAAAAAAACTTTGTTGAATATAAATAAGGAGTGTTTTCGGAATCCACCACTTTCTTATCTTAAAAAAAAACTTTTCCATTTGTTTTGTGTAACACCTTAACTGTTGTACATAATGTTTAAGGAAGTTCCAGTTTCGAACTGACTTTTGGACTTTTATCATTTTTTTATCTGGTTGTGTTTTGTACATTTCAGGTATGTTTCATTTTCTTCTTACAGCAGTTTTCCTAATTGAACATTTCTTACCTGGGGGTTCAGAAAGCACTGATTTTTGTTTCTTTTTGAAAATAGTCCTCATGAAAGTGCAGGGAAAATAATGCTTCTCACGTGAACCTAAGGGGTGTCGTGCGTCTTTGCACTGTTCACACCTTCTCGCACCAGAATATTTTCGCAGTTAACATACAGTATCTTTTGTAGCATTGTGCCTACGCAGAAGAGAGCGTTCAAGTGTAGTTTAGACTACATCAATTTATTGTGACACTAAACCATAAGAGCCAGCAGCCATATCACCCTGCAGCTCTCAGCTGTCTACCCACTGAAGCTCAGCAGGGTTGAGCCTGGTCAGTACCTGGATGTGAGACCTCCTGGGAAGCTATGGTTGCTGCTGAAAGTGGTGTTTGTGGGACCAGCAGGTCCTAATGCCCTGGCATAGTGAGACGTTAAACCGAGGTCCTGACTGTTAGTGGTCCTTAAAGATCCCCGGGTATTTCTCGATAAGAGTAGGGAGTTATCCCGGTGTCCGGGCCAAATTTCCCCCCTCAGCCTTTACCGTGGCCTCCAAGTTGTCTCCATGTATGATTGGCTTGCACTTGCCCTGAGATGGATAAAGAGGTTAGAAAATGGATGGGTGTTGTTGTTATTACAATACTTCGATGGGTTGATGTATAGGTATTATTGTAGAAAGGGTAATATGGTCTAGTTTACGCCGCTCCTTGTAATATGTATACTAACGTTTTTACTTTATCTTTAGCCACAGGCCTCTTATTGAGTTCTTGCATTGTAAAGATAAAAAATTATGATTCTTAGAACTGTATGATCTTTCAATTGCACTTTTTGTTTTGGTTTTAAATTCTGTTTGACTCACACTAAAAACATATGGAATGTTAACAATGATAAAAATCAGTTTTGCAAAAGTGCCATATTTTAAAAGTTTCACAAAATGTTATACTCTAATGAGTTACAATTGTACAAAATACATTTTTACAAACTGCTTTTCAACCTTTCACACATTTTGAAGCTTTAAAGCTTGCTGTTTTGACACTTTGAAATGTTAAGGTTGTTCTATACACAACCTACTCCACACATTCAAAGCAGATAAACAAAGAAAGTAAATAGGCAATATATAATAACATGGAATTGCTTAAGTATTCAAATCCTTTGCTGTGGTAAACGTAAATTAATTAGATTCACAAAATTACCTTAACATCACACTTAATTTGTTGAGTGGTCTCTGTGTCTAATAAAAGTGGTTCTCATTATTTCAGAAAAAATACATCTGTCTCTGTAAGGTCCCTTAGTTGCATTGTGAATTTCAAGCAAAGAATCAACCATTAAAACCAAGGAGATTTCGAAACTCATTGATAGTTGTATAAAAAAGGCATAGATCAGGAGAAGGGTTTTAAAACATTTCCAAGACCTTAATATCTCTTTGAACGTGGGAAAGTCAATCGTTAAAAAGTGGAATACACCCAGACACTGCCAGGCTCGGACTGTCCCTTCAAAGTTAGCAGCTGGGGAAGGAGGAAGCCTGGTTAGGGATATTACCTTGAGGCCAATGGTGACTTTGAAAGAGTTACAGAGTTCATTGGCTGACATGGAAGAAAATGTCAATAGGTCAACAATATCTCAGTCTCTCCACAAAAGGAGCTTTATGGAGCTGAAAGAAAAACGTATGTAATACTGTAAACATGTGGTAAACGATTTTGTTGTCAGAAAAAACAAAACTGGGACTTTTTTGTTGAAATGCAAGGGTTTTATTTGACACAACCCCTGTATCTTACATTTATCACTCAGTCGAGACTGATGGGAACATAAATGGAGCGAAGCACTGACAAATTTTAGAGGAAACCCTGCTGCAGACTTTAAAATACAACAATAATTAACCTTTTAGCAGGAAGAAGATCCAAACAAGAAGGCCAAAGCTACTGACACTGGAGTGACTTATGAATAAGAAAGTTAGTCTTTGAGTTGCCCGAAGTCCGGACTAGAATCCGATTGAGAATCTGTGGAAAGAATTGAAAAAAGCCCATAAGCAATCTTAATACAACTTAAGAGAGCCTGAGAAACTGCCGAGAAGAATGTGCAAAAATTGTTCCAGGCCAGTGTGTCACGTGGGTAGAGACGTACCTAAAAGGACTTGGTTGTAATTGCTGCCTAAGGGACTTCCAACAAATATTGCGTTTACAAGTCTGAATACTGAATCCAATCAACATTTTTTTTTCTTCTCTCTAGACATTTACAGAAGCCTCTCTTTCCCTTAGAAGTTTTTAGTTTCAGAGTAGTTTATAGTTTCAAAATCTGGGAAGGTCTGAATACTTTCTCAAGGCACTGTAAACTGTAAAAATATATAAAGGGATTACGGTCACTCTAGGTTCCTGTTGCAATCACGTCAGAATGTGCCAAAGGCGTTTGAAAAATGATTTTCAAAGTCATCTTACAGATATAGGTTTCTCAACCTGGGAGCCTTGTAGGTGATTTCAGTATTAAATTGCAGCAAAATCAAAAAAATCAAAACAAATAAAGCCACCAACACTTCAAAGTTTGGATGGATTGTTGGAAACCGTTAATTTAGCTGGTATTGTGTTTAAAATGGATCTGGTGCAGTGGACTCTATTCATCTCTTGTTATTCATTGCACAACAAAATGTGCAAGAGATTTTCATGTCGCCCAGTGCTGTGTGCCCGCAAAACAACCTGAATGCACCAGCACAGATTAATTATTTCCTGTGGATTACATGCTAATCCTTTATGATAACCCTGGAACTGAGTGTTTTGCAGTGCTGAAGCCTTCTGCTTGGGAAGTGCAGTAGCCCCACTGCATTTCTGCAGCTGTGTGGAAACACAACAGTTCAGATAAAGCGAATATGAACTACATAGGCACTTCCCTGTGTAGGGAACATTCCCACCGGCATGGGCATAAGCCTAAAACTTTGCTTCTCTTCCGTCCATCCATTTTCTTAGCAATACGAGGTGGCAGGGGAGCCAGAGCCTGTTCTAGCAAGCAGCAGGCACAAGGCAAGATATACCCTGGGTGGGACGCCGGCCCATCACAGGGCGGACACAAACACCGATATGCACACGCTCACACCAGGGCCAGTTTTCCCAGAAGCCAGTTAACTTAGCTAACCTGTCTTTGGACTTGTGGGGGAAACCTCCCTGTTTTCACATGAAACATACAGACCCCATGCAGAGAGTATCCAGAATTGAACCCAGGGCCCCAGCGCTGTGAGGCTGCAATGCTAACCAGCTTCTCTTCCGTTCTGTTGAAGTACATATGTTGTTTAGCCTTCCTGTGACTGAGGTGAGCCACAGCTTGGGCTACTTGCACAAGATCAGAAAAATGTATGTTGTGCTCTAAATGGTTTGGCATATATAGCCTTTATATAGAGTTTGCCAAATAAACTGCAAAATTTGTCTTTACTGTAGCGTACCATCCTGTGGAATGGTGCTAGGGACTCATCATCACAGTACTGTTTTTCAACTCCAACTTGAGATATTACAAAATCTTGAATACCCCTGTATCGCTGCGCTTGACAAAAGATGTGGGTGCCCAAGGAGCTCGGCAGCATCTCGGTATGTTTTCGATGGTATTCCTTCAAAAAAGAAGTGTAATGGTAAGGTTTCATTTTAAAGAAATGTCTGACTGACATAGGGCAGCATGCTTTTATTTTGGAAGTTGACATTGGTGATATTCCCCCCCAAAAAAACTTCAGTGTGAAGATTGCAGATCAGCTTTAGCTGAGGGTACTTTGATAGATACTTTATTGATACCGTGAGGGAAATTGCAGTGCAACAGCAGCTTAACACAGACAGCACAGCCACAGTGTAATGAATGATACACTAATAATAATACAATGCATACAATACAATCAGTACAGTGAGAAGTGCACTAAGAAGAGTTACTCACAGTCCAGAACACACAAAGAACAAACCAGAACAGACCAGTTACTGACAATGTCACATTTATGGCAATGAAGAGGACTGTCTGGGGATGTCCTTAGGTGAAATGCAAAGCTCATGCCCAACCGGTTGGATCAATTGGCTACTAGCAACCAAATGAACTACATGGGAAGAGTGGCCTCCTCTTGTGTATAATTTTTCTTACGTTACTGTAAGGTGATGGTATAATTACATTTCCAGAATAGCGTGAAAAATACAATACCTGAAACATAACAGCCATTACAAGTATTTTTACTATTTGGGAAATCATTGGCTACATATTTCCTGCTACTAACACACCAAATTGACTTGCAGGTACTCGTACATTAAATATTTTCTTATTGCTGTGCCACTTCTTATTTCTGTTTATAAATACAGGCTCCTCACACAACAAATGCTGAGACAATGGGCATTTCATTTGTTGTATGGAGAGTGTTTATCAGGAGTTTTGTTTTGCAACAGAAGCTAGTTAGCATTTGAGGAAAGAAAAAAGCTGTTGGTTTATAAATGAACTTTCTTCATGCTATGAAGTGTGAAAAGCCTGCAGATGTGTCATATATGTGACAGCGACATGTTTTTATTCTGACATTTTACACACTGCTGGATCTTCGTTTTGTTTCTTTTTCCCCCTAAAACAGTTGAATTTGCTGAAAAATTGGGATTTCATCTTTTTGACTCATTTTGTCTGTTTAAAGAAAGATGAAGAGAAAATCAACACTGACAATATATGTATTTTTTCTGATTTTAAGCTTGTCCTGGTTTTAAACACTAAAACAGTGGACTCTCTCTACTTGGAATGAAGTTCTCTTTAGTATTCCACTGCAGGAAATGTAAAAATGTTTAAATGATCAATCCACGAATAAACCCTGGTCAGTGATGTATAATATAAATACAAATAATAAAAATTATGATTCTTCTTAATTTATCTCCGTCTGATTTCCAGCAAAGGGCTTTCCCTACTATATGGCAGCATTTATCAAGACCATTTTTATGTTTTTCATGTTTCTCTTTTAGGAAATCACCTTATTTTAATTCCAGTGAAAACATAAAAAAAAAACACTGATGCTTTCTGACAGGCATTTTAATGCAGACTTCAGAATTAAAAATCTTTCTTAACAATAGGTAAAATCATAATTATATTATTTAGAACAATCATCCATCCCACAAATTTCATGCGTAAAACCTGATTAAGGTGAGGCACGCCTGAATTAAGCACTATGAGAAGGCATGCAGATGGGTTTTGTTTTGGTAAGAGAAGAATAATGGAACGGGCAATAGTTGTATTTTCATGTAATGCTAGCAAGCAAGAAAACCACAAAACTTCAGAAGTAGTTGTGCCTGTTACAGTTTAAATGACTGAAGAGAATCTTTTTTGACTAAAACTTAAAACATTAAATCAGTCCATAACTTCATTGCACTCACTTCCACCTCTCTCCTGAATCTTTCCCTCTTACCTTTGTAATAGTGAGGACAATGACATCACATCCCTCACAGCGATTCAATTGCGTGTTATTGAGAGATTGGCCTAGACTCCGTACTTGGACATTTCTGACTGGATGAAACAATGTGCAGTTTTTTTTAATCCTTCCATTCACAGTACAAAGCATTGCAAGTTTGCTGCATGCTGTCTGTGGAAAACAAGAAGGAATTCCTATCCATAACTAGCTGGAAAAACTCCAGGGGTAGAGCTTTCATATGCTATTTCAATTCAATTCAAACTTTTAATGCATGTATTTGCATACATTTCTTTGTGGCTCTCCCAACAGTACCTTGAAGACCCCATAGAGACTACTTTGACATTAAAATATAAAATATCTTTGCTTGACCTTGTTTGTTGTGTAATGAGCTATTTGAAAACACCTGCATGAAGGCACTGTGCCAATATGCCAGAAACCTCACAGCCTCCTTAGCCTGTGTCTATGCCTTTTAGTGAATCCCAGAGTGTCCTGACACTGACTCCTGCCCAGCTGGGTGTGAGCGGTCAGTATGTGCAGCATGGCCTCCCTTCGGAAATGTGTTCTTGTGAGTGCGCTTCACCAGGGAAGCCTTAGGACGTTGGGGGGAACAAACACGGAGTATTTCTTGTATTAGGAATTTATCTTTTTGCATACCCCAACTTGCTCTCCATGAGACATACAGACAGGGAGAGAAGCTTGGGGTCAGAGCGCAGGGTCAGCCATTAATACCGCACCCCTGGAGCAGCTGGCGTTAAGGGCCTTGCTCAAGGGCCCAACGGAGTAGGATTCCTCCTCCAGCTGTGGGATTCTAACCAGTGACCTTTCAGCCACAGGTGCAGATCCTTAGCCACAGAGCCACTGCACTGCCCGATGAGCAAAGCTGAGTTCGAAAAGTTGAAAGTCTAGTTATTTGTATACAAGCAACTTCACTTGACATGCAACAGTCTGCTTTGAAATTAAAGATTGCCATGGAAGCTCAGAATATATGTACAAGCACATCTCAAGGTGCATCCATTTATACATGGGATTGTTAGATCATGAAACAGGGATTGCACAAAATCCTTAAAGATTTAACCAGGGATTAAGCATATTTACTTATAGCTTTAGGGATTTTGTGAAATACCAGATTTCCTTTTCTTACTGTAACATACACTCGGTATACTGGTAAGAAATGTCATTAAATTAGTATTATCTTCGGGTCTGAATAGGAAATAAGAGTTCAACTTCATTATCCAGATGCAGGTGTCACATCCCCCAGTAAAAATAGAAAATTAAGACTATGGCCATGACAACTGCACGTGTTTTGTACATCAGCAGCATACATGCAATACAGAACTCAGATTAGTAAATTGATTAGTGCATTATGCTTCTGGTCCTTAAATGTAAATTAAATGTTTGTAATTAGTGCTTTACTTTCTTATGACTACAGTATATTGCCACTCTCTCACTGACTTTTTTCCCCCGATTGTGTTACAGTCCATAGTTAAGCCACACTTTCATACATACTACAGACATAACATGTAAAAGCAACAACTGACTAGTGTTATTCACATACAGGAAAAAAAACACAATTAAAATTGTTTTTGGAACAACTCCAATAAGTACGTTGTTCGATAATTTCCACACTAGAAATCTAACAGCACAATGTTTTTTCTTTCTTTCCTCTCCATCTCTTGAAGGCATATTCCCTTTTCTAACACATCTGTAGATGGAGCATAAGTGTTTTTGACAGTGTCTGGCCTCCCTGCAGTGTAGTGACATCTGATGGGAATGAGTGCCAACAATGTTACATGTTTGAACATGTCTGCCTCGGCAACCTTTCTTAATTGTTAAAATAAGAAAGTATAACAGTAGTTTATTTTGAATGTGGGAATATCCATGTGCTTATGGCTAAACTAAATCCAGCCATCCATTTGTTAACTACTTCTTCCAGTTCAGAGTCACAGGGGAGCCCAAGCAATGGTACAAGGCAGGGTACACCCTGGGTTGAACGCCAGTCCATCGCAAGTTGACACAGATGTGCACACACTTACAGCATGGCCAGTTTTCCAGGAAGCCAACTAACCTACCAGTATGTTTTTGGATTGTGGGAGGAAACCCACTGGAATGCAGAGAGAATAAACTTTATGCAGATAGTACGCCAGGTCTGGAACTGGGATCAGGGCTAACCACTGCAGCACTGTCACCCATAAACTACTTATTATTTAAATTGACTATCATTTGCAAGGACATTTTATAATGGTTTTAATAAATGAAGCATGTATTTGTAATGGCTATCTCAATCTGAACAGCTTTAAGTTAATGTTTCTCTTAAAGTCTTTGTATTGAACTCATGTACGATACTAGATTAATTACCAGATCACTTCACTGGTCAGTATTTGAATTCAGTTAACAGTCTGAAATAATTTATTAGCAGGGAGCAACCTAGGTCTTTTGTGTGTTAATGTCTTAAAACCACAAGCAGGAAGCTGACATGTCTGTGATGAAGAATGTTGTGTCTCTTGTGTGTATTTGGAGGTTTTAAACAAATTAGACCTTGGGTTAAGCCAAAGTGCTGACAAAGTTTGTATTTTACCATAGCATGGATGTAAATAAAACTTGTCTTTAACACCCTTGGAAAGGCAATTTACTTTTATTAATTTTTTAACATTTATTTTCCAGGAATGCATTTAATGAAGTTGCAGCAGTTTAACTTTTATTTTTACTTCATTCTGATGTGGTTTTCATTGGGAGGTCTGTACTACAGTTTGTTGCACTGTTGTGGACCAGTAAAAAAAGTAAAAATCTAAACCTTCACATCTGCTCTCTGCAGAGCTTCTGCGAATGTGCACAGAACGTTTTGTTTTTCTGCTGCGTTAAAACAAATAATGTTCAATAAGGTTCAAAAGAAAGCAGTGGTTCTCCATACAGAATGTAATGAATGGAAGAGATGGTGTTCAAATGTGCTTTATTTTAAATGAAAGGGAACAAGACCCATTTACAGCAGCTGTTCAGCTGCAATGTTTTGTATCCAAGGAAACCCTGTACTATAGAAACCCCTTACATGCCTTACAATAACTGTGACATCAAGTGACAGTAGACTGGTCCACTCCATACACTGAATGGGTTTATAGCTATCCTGTTTTTAATGGAAAAGCCAGGGAAAGGCATTTCTGAATTGAACTAGAGATATGGAGAAGGGGATGACTCACACCACTCCCCCAACCCGAGGATTATAGTTTTGTAGAGTTTTTGTTTTGTCCAGAAATTTGTAGTCAGCACAACACACTCTGTACTGCTTCTTCCACTTTTAATACTACATTACGTCAGGCTCTGGAGCTTAGTGGAATCCCAGCAATGTTACATGCTTTTGTGTGTTTTTTGTTTTTGTGTTTCTATGTGTCTGTGTTAAAAGCAGCCCACACTACTACTCCCCCCCACCCGAGGATTATAGTTTTGTAGAGTTTTTGTTTTGTCCAGAAATTTGTAGTCAGCACAACACACTCTGTACAGCTTCTTCCACTTTTAATACTACATTACGTCAGGCTCTGGAGCTTAGTGGAATCCCAGCAATGTTACATGCTTTTGTGTGTTTTTTGTTTTTGTGTTTCTATGTATCTGTGTTAAAAGCAGCCCACACATAACCAAATTTCTATACTTGCATGAAGTACAGGTTGATGTCCTGCCATTAAATTAAACGGAAATTTTTGTAAGCCCCCCCAGTATACTATATGGCTGAAAACTCTTGTACAGTATATAGACACCGAGCCTGTCTGTACTTGACTCTGGCCCAGTGTTACTGTTATTGACATTTGGGGAAAAAAAAAACAGCTCTTGTCTGGAATAAAGCCTGCCCAGAGGTACTCATTCACCAACTGGCATGGGGTTCCCTGGGCAGTTGCATTTTGAAATTGCTGTCATTTAGTAAACACATTCCACAGTTTGGTTGTAAATGAAAGCATCAGTGGGGCTCCAGATTCACAGACAGTTATGTCATTTACAAATGTAAAATTTTCTTCTTTCAAAACAATAAAAAACCTCCTTGTGACTCCACAAATTGAATACACACTTGGTTGCAAGTTCTAGGTCCTCAAAATCATCTGTTTTCAGCACATCTTTTTTCTGATGTTACAATCAAAATTAGGAGAATCAAAGTCCAGAAGAAATCCTTTTTATTTTTTGTACTTGTTTACCACCAAATTGTGTGTGGAAAATAATTAAATGTCTGATTTCATTTTTTTGATAATTGTCTTTATTTTTATGTACTTTTTATTTAACTTACTTGCTAATGTATATACTATACACAGTATATTATTTTCCCAAACATTTCCTCTTGCATTTTAAATTATAACAGTGAATAATTTCACCAGTGTAGCTCCAATTTATTCAAGTGTAAAAAATTGATTTTTACTTCAATTTCTTTTTTTCTAAAAAAATTCTGGAGAACTGTTAAATGCTTTATATTGTTAGGAACACACATAGCACTATATGTATCCTAAAGTCTTGCAGATTTTAACAGACGCATCAGATTTACGTAGCAGATTGCTTTGGCATGGCATTCAGTTACAGTGCATCAATTCCCAATGTAGATGGAGCCAGGGAAAAACAATTACCCTTTTTAGTGTATGTTATTGTAGAAATTAAATATTTGTTAATTGTGAAAATATAAATTAGCTCTGAAGGTTTAACAGTGCAAGAAAGCACAGCCATCTTAATTGAAATCAGAATTCTCTTTGTATATATTAAGTCAGTGATGAGCTACAGATAGCTTACCACATGATGAGCCCTATACCTGCCAACTTTGATCATTGACAGTCTTATACATGTTTCCTGCAAAGGATACATTTCTGGGTTCTTTACCAGAGCTAATTAATTTTTGCATTTCCACATTTCATAGCAGATTGTTTACTTTTAAAAGCCACCATAATCCTGAAAGATACCTGCTCTTGAATTTTAAATATTTAGAAGTGCTATTCAGTTTACATTTCGAGGACCCAGGTTCATATACTATGTTTGAATCAGCTTAGTTCAAATCAACATCTGATCCCAGTTTTGCCTTGCCTTACCTTGCCTCCCATACTCAGTTCTTACTGAGAGACTGAGAGGGGACAGCGATCTGGAGCTTGAAGAAGTGTCTGGTATGTTGACACTGGGCCTTGCCAGTTGCCATAGTTGTTTGGTAAAGTGTAAAAAGACTTCATCATCAAGGTTTCCTCTTTCGGCATAGCCAGCAGTTTGTCGGAAGACGAGGAAGCCCACAAAACGTTTATTAAAATTAAGTTCAGAACTGGTGAGGTCTAGGAAAGAGAACCTTTGGAAAAACATCAGCTTGGCAAAGGCAAATATTTTAGGCACAGTGAAAACTTTAAGGTCCCATGGTCTTACATATTTTAAAATACTAGCAGACCTAACACTACAGTATTAAATGCCCACTAAGGGAAAAACCTGAAATAAATAAAACTGCTGTGTTCAGTAGTTGGGGATAGTACAGACGGGAGTTTACACAACAGTACCTGACTGCTGTACATTAGCCATCAGTCCCTTTGTGCATTTAACTGGAGAAACTAGTACCGCTCAATAAAATTAAGCAGTGATAACACTCAGAACCATTAATGTGTTGCCTTACTCTCTAGAACACCCAAACTGAATAAGATATGCTAACTTTGGGTACTAAAAGATCTTTTTGTTTACATTTAATTGAGATTTTACTCTTTCTTTACTTTTTGGACATAAGTGTGATTTAGATGAATCCCAGGATGAAAGCTTTAATATCTTGCAGGTTCCTTCAGTAGGATCTAGGAAATAGCAGAAGGGATTTTTGCAATGTATTAGTCTTCTTATTTTAATGTAATTTTCCATTTTTTTGGACAGCAAAATGAATGTGTTGGTGTTGAATGCATGAAGAAGATATCAGATTGATAGTCAGTGTTAGATAGACAGTGAAACATCAACAGTATTCATCTGTTAGCAGTAGCAATGACTTAAAAATAAAGTGCTGTACAGAGACCAAATACAATGCTCATTTTCTTGGAAGTTATCAAATGGCTCTTTAGTCTAAATTCAGTAGTCCAGTTGTCTCTACGTGGGTGGTATTCTTTTGGGGGTAGATTACATTGCTGTTCAAATTTGTCTGTATGATGGAAATAAAAATTGATAGTTGTAGTAGTCAAGCCATATCCCCTGGCAAATGATAATTTCAGACCGAGGAGGAAAACAAAGCTAACTTCACATTCCAGATTAAAAAACAACCATTCTGTGGTATCTGAAGCTATACTGTAATGCAGCTCTTTTCATTTATTTTAACGTTCTGAACTTCTTGGGTTTGCTGTCAGCAACCTAAAGACTGTTATTCAACAGCTAGAGAGTTGAATTCTGCTAAGTTTTTGGGTTGCTAAGTAACCCTTTTGCTAAGCTGCCTCTCTATTCCTTTCTCCCTCTCTTTTGCTTTCAGAAGTAACTGATTTTCAGCTTTGGAGACAGAGTAACTATTCTGAAGCAGTTGTTTGGATAAATGTATGTAAGCTTCAGAAACATTAGTAGCGTGTGAATGATGATTGTTTTTGCTGTAGTCATTTTTTCTGAAATATCCATCCGTTCCAAATCTTAAAATCCATTCCTATTTATAGCAGCTGTTAAATATCCAACACCCAACAATCACTACTTTTCATCCTGCAATTCCATTCCACTGTAAAATCAAGAAGCCAGTTGGTCAGAGAAATTCATCCATTTCTTAATCCTAAACTCTCATAGATCCTACCTGATCTATACCCAGTGCCTAAAATATCCTGTCCTCCTGAAAAATCTGCCTGTGGACTGAATGGCTGGACATTGCCTGTAGTAGACTAATTCTTTCTGATTTCCATATCCAATTCCTACTTTTTATTCTTTGAGCTGCTTGTTTAGTAATGTTGTATGCAAGATGCAGAAGAATAGAACATCATGATGGTTTTTAGCACTGACACAGCTTGGTTTTTATTTTGTTTTTTAAGCTCAAGATTTTTTTCAGCACTTTGTTGCAGGCAAGTCTGTTGTGAGCAAATAAAGTTTATAAATCAGTGCAGTCTCACTGGTGGAAGGAATAATTTTTATTATCACTAATGGAGAAAAGTTCAAACCAAGGGCATTTTAACACCTAAATCATCTTAAAATGTTTGGAATTATGGTTTATGTGCAGACTGGCCTTTTTAGGTGACAAACATGCCTGTCAGGAATGAATGAAATCAGGTTACATTTTCTATTTTACATAGCTTTTTTTGATGTAATACAACATACATTTTTACAGTATACTAGTGTACTAAATGCATGCCAAGTTCTTTCTTTACAGTGGTTTGCATACCACATAGAAAATTAAAATACCTAAGCATTTCTTGAATCATTGTAAGTTCATGTTTAACATATGTCCCTTTGTTTACATCTTTTTAAGTGGTTATTAACATGGAATTTTTAATTAGCCTACATTGTTCCAAGGAATGTACATTGTTTTATGATTATGGTACAGTAAATCTAGCTTTTGTTGGGCAAAACTAAGTGAGTTATAAAGGGGTCTTATTTACGGCAGAGAAAGAGCTCCCTCTGTTCTAACACTAGACACTGACATTTCTCTACCCTTTAGAAAGGATGTAAGCTTTTGTAGAAGCATGCTAGATTCCTCTTGGCATTTCAACAAACTTACTTCTGCAGTGACTATTTGGGTCTACACTGGTAATGCATTTTTCTCTATTTTTGATTTGTGGTACTTTGTTTTTTGTCAAAGAGCAATTGTTCTTATTTGTAAATGGATGTTAAATTTCCTTTTTCTCTCAAGTGATTTTGGAAGTCTCATCTTGCAAAGTTCTTAAGAGTATTTTTCTGATATGGGTTTGGAAATTCATTTAATTTTTTTCTTTTTTTCACAGGAAGAGAGGAATAGAAGTGGTACAGGTGAGTACTTTTACAAGAACCTTATAATTAAGGAAAAGAAGTCAAGGTCTTTGTGGTCAGTTTGGTTTTGACATAGGGAACTCTGAAGTGCTGTGTGTATAACATTTCCTTCTTTTATTTCTATAACATGGGATTGCCAAAAAGGTGTGGGAGGTATTCATCTAAATGCATTTGAACGGTATTAAGCTAGCATAATTTAGTTGGCCTGGAAGAAATCAGGAGAAATAATCTGAAGTTAATATGTTGTTTGGTTGTGGTTGAATGGCATGAAACCACAACAATTTAACATAACATGCTTATGCCACAAAAACAAAATGTCAGCACCTTGTTTGTATCCGCACCACATCTTACGTATGATAACCAAATCTCTTACTAAGTATCATCAGTTGAACTTTTGTTTAGTAATCAAAGCAAAGGTTTTGTAAATTGAATATAGTTCTGTATTTCATACTTCATCAATTGTGAAGCCATTGATGGGGAAGCCCAAATATAATGGTCTGGTCAGGAGTGTCTAGTTGCTATAGACCTCCCACTTGCAGTGACTAATAGCATAAGGATACCCTCCTTACTAGTTTTGAGCCCCATTGAACATCTGTGGAATTTGTTGGGAAGCAAAGTGGCTCATAGACCAGTTAACAGGCACATGCTTGTCCAGTGTCTACTAGGGGAATGAGATTGAATCCCACAAGACAGCATCTTCAACCCCAGAGCAAAGCATGCAGTGCAGATACTGTACACAGCTTGTCTTGCCTCCACGGGTGGCCACACAAACACTTACCCTGTGACTTTCACAGTTGTACCCCTGTTGATCAGCCCTTGTGATGTCAGCATAATGAATGTACATACATGTTATGACCGTTCATTCAAATGGTAATGAACCTGCTACAGAAAGGTTATTAGAAAAATTAAAACTTGTGCATGTGTTGTAGTTATAAGTGATTTGAGTCTTTTGATGTTCAGCATATGTATTTGTTTTTCCATTGCAGATTGAGAATTATTGCACCACAATTTGTTGTTTTTTTTTTCCTGAGATTGCTGGTGCGACTGTCATGCTGTTAAGTTGAGGGTTTACTCTGGTTTTGTGAGGACTGTTGGTTGGCATGGAAGGGGCTGTCTTTCAGCTTCCCTGACGTCTAAAGCTGTGACCTTTATTAGGTGACATCTCTGAAGCACCGACGGTCTCCGCTCAGTAAACCGAGAATCCTTTTAACCTGCTTTGATGGGAGAAAGAGCAGCAGGGCAGCTGTTTTAACCTTCCTGTGCCAGAGTCCATTATGCTTGGAGCAAAGGCTCGCACTTATAGATTCTGTATTTGAATAATACATTTTACTGGAGAGCTGTATGTCTTGAAGTTACTGAGGTTTAACTGATCATTTCAGCAGACTGCTTTTATTTTATACTAATGCACTCAAGAACGTCAAAGCAGCTATTACACCTTACAATATATCATTTCAGGTGCAATTAAACTGAATATCACACATTGTTAAACCTAGAACATAACAATGGTCTCCTTATCCTAGCAGTTGTGTGTCCTGTGAGAGTGAGTAAAACATTTAAAGACATAAAAACCTAGCAGAATTATGCCCACGTTAAGGGTAGTGATGTTTATCATAAAACACTACAAAAAAACAAATTTGTTAGCTAAAATTGTCTATTCTTTTATACTACTCATATTAGTTGTCTAATACATAATAATATTACTAACTCTGTAATATTTTATATAATGATACACAATTAATTAACAAATTGTTTAATTAATCTATTGATATGCAAATTTTCCGTTTTTAGTCTTAAAATATAGATGTCATAATGCCTATTGATATAACTTTAGACCTGTGATAAGATAGTTTATGATTACAATACATCATATGGTTGTAGGATGTTTCAGTAGTCCCATTGATCTGGAATGACAAATGCCTATTTGTATATATTACACATTTAACAGAATACAGTATTTATCTGTCTTAATGAAAATGCTATAATCTGAAATATAGAAGAAAAACAAATAATGCACACTTTATTTTTACTTTAAGACGTTCAAGGAAGTTTAGTTAGTAATATTGTGAAGCTAGTAATAATGAAAATTATCGAGTTTTTTCTCCACCAGGGACAGACCGTATGTATTCTGTTAAGTGTATGATATTATGGTATTTGAAATATAATAAAATTGTAATGGCATTTATGCACATCCAGTGACATTTGATTTAGCTGGTATGAAAGTGTAGCACTGATGTTTTTAATAGATTTTTATGGTTTTATGGCTGAATATACAATTTTAATCAACTGTACGCTATTAAAAAGCATAAAATGTAAAATGTTTAAGTATACAAGTTGCTGTTTAAGATGTGGGAATTTTTCAGTTGTTACCATTGTATGGCATACATTTTAAGGGTAGAGTATGTGCTTGACTGTCGGAAGATTTAAGTTATTTTGCCCTTCTGTATTATTCAGGAAATATCTTCAGTTTCCTTTAGTTATGAAGAATACTTTTTAAAGTACGTTCTGGATGGGGAAAATTATGTGAAACACAAGTCCCAACAAACGTGTACTCTGAAGAATGGACTTTCTGAATTCAGGCAGACTGTTAGTTTTCTGTTTTATTTAACAATGTTACATTTATTTAGAGCATTTAAGTATCAGAATGATTTCAAGGGCAAGAAATTAACTTATGTTGGTAACAGGATGGAAAAACAAAATGGAGAGACACAGACCCATTAACCATGACTTGGTGTTTGACATTATAGACATAGGGTCATTGGAAATTAAAATATACTATCAGGGCTGAAGGAAACATTACACTGTTTCAGAATTATGATATCAAAACAGCAAGTTTTTTATTTAAAAGCATAAAGATTGCAAACAAAGGCTACGACCATCTTGAACTCAGAATTTCAGATATATACCTTTGTCCTCATTATTTTCTTGTACCATTTATGGTCTATAACATATTTCTAGCATATGTTTTAAATGTGGATTCATTGTCGCAGCTGCTCTTGTAGTGTTGAGTAATTTTATTAAGTTACTTGAGGGGAGCCTTTTCTACCACTGCATCATTTACGAGATGACTGAACTTATAAAGTTTGTTTCTGCAAAATGTCTGCCACTTGTTGAGTAAACTGGAGCTTTTTTACCAAATGTACGATAGTAAAAAATACATAAATTTTCTCTTGTACTTCTAGAGTTATTCAGCTTACATAACGATAATGTTTTGAAAAATTCCCTGTACTTCACAGTGTGTCCCTTTAGTAATTGTAATTAAGAAGTTTACATACTGAACTATATATATGTGTGTGGGGGTGTATGTTTAAATATAAGAAAAAGGGTTATCATAGCTGTAAAATATATCTTGGCCCCGTCATTAGATTTTGGAGACAAATTTGTCTTTCTTTTATCATGAATAGGAAGACTTTCCCCCCCCTCCAAAGTTAGTTCATGCAGGGTTAAAATAGTTGCATTTTTTCCTGTCAAGCTTTATTTGTAGCTAAAATGCGCCACTCACATTTGTCTGATTTTGAACTTGTGAGTTAATGGAGTGGTAATAGCTCTCTCTCTGTGGGAGTTCCTACTCATTATCCGCCATTTTGGACTCTAATGAGCAGGACCCATACAATTGGTAATGTCTGGTTTTTCCAGATGTCTCTGTCCTGTTTGTCAGATAACATAAATGCAAGCTTTTTCTTGAAGTGTGTTGTAAGTTCTGTACCGCGTTACTTTTATTTTTATCAAATCATCACCAAAATATAAGGCTTTTTTGCCATGAAGACCTTTTAGGTTTCTCCTAATAAGTTCTGGAACAAAAGACTGTAAACAGGGTTTTAGTCAAAATTTCCTTTTATACAGCATTTTTATTCATTTGTTCAATTTTTTTGTTTTTTTGTCAATACTTGTTTAGTCCAGGTAGCATTGCTTAAAGTACTGTGCAGTTCTACTTGTGTCTGTTTGCAACAGAGCTTCATAAAGACAGGGACAGTACTGTATGAAGCTATTAATGATTCTTTGCAGCCATTTTTTTTAAACCCTTTGTTCACCATTTGCAAACACCACTTTGGTCTTGGCCAGTGGTTTATAAAAACTTCACACTCGCCTCATTATTTCAGAGCAAAATGTCCTAAGTCACGTGCATGGAGTTTCTTACCAAGTTGGAAGTGTGCATATGTGCTCTTTGTAAAAAAATCTCCTTTACAACTATGATTTTCAAATGTCATAAGAATTGCTTTGTAATTTGACTGTATCTTGTTAAATTGTGCAGTAGAATATGAATGTTTCTGTGTGTTTAAATACCTTAATTTGTAATAAAAATAATTGAAACATGAGTATTAGCGAGACCTTGAGAAGAAAGTACAAGACAAGAGAACCAAACTGGTCTCATCTGTGCTATGTTTGTGACTGTGATACTGTGATGTGACTCCCTAAATATTATCCGTTATGGGTAATTTATCCTTTAAATTATCCACGTGCTGTTTTGAAAATCATAAACTGACAAAGGAGCACAAGTAAATTATGACAAGTAGAACGTGACTCAGCTGTAGGGCAGTTAATGTCACGCAGTTGGCGAGTTTGGAGCATTCTTCCACTAACACGACAAAAAAAATGGTGTGAATTGTTTTGCTTACAACTTCATAAACCAAATCCTTCTGCTTTTAATGAATGAGATCTGATAAAGACACCAAATTGGCTGTAACTTGTGTTTTGAAAGCGGTACTAAGAGTGAGATTGAACAGATATTTGAAATTAGACCTACTACAAAGGTATGAAAAATGGATGGAATATACTGTTGTTTCACCTGGCACCTTGGTTATTAGATGCCATTCATATAATACGGATCTGTGATTCCTCTGGACTGCTCTTTAAGGCAAGTTTTCCCATGTCCTGGGAGTCCATTGACACACCATACTTTTTGTCCGTTCGGGCTAGTACTCTGTCTCTACTGTATGTGCTTCATAAATAGTTGGATTTTTTTTAGAGTATGACAAAGTCTCCCTTTATGGATGTCTTGCAATAATGGAGCCGCTTTTCAAAAATATATCTATATATGTATTTTGTTGCGTAGAGGTTAGACCACACTCAAATGGGAAGATGCCTTGGGAACCGTCCCAAAGTAAGCAGCACTTTGTTGTGTGGAGTGGGCATTGAACCCCTGGGAGGACAGCAGTTTATTTTAATTCACAGTCCATGACCTCTGTTAACACAAGTCTTTCCTTGGACGTTCAGTGCTCAGATTATTTTCAGGGGTGTTTTGTGACAGTTGTCAGTTGTGGTATGTAGTTTTGAAGTTGATTTTCACTCCAGGTTTAGGGATTTTTTGGCGTGCTCAGCCACAGTTAGATTAGGGACACTAGACTTGCACAGAGCCCCACCATATTAAAACAAACATCACCAAATACATAGATCTGAGTATGGTATTTCTTTTGAGTGTTAACTTGTTTGAAAGTTGCAGAACACTGGTTACAGTATCAAAGGTCCACTCTGTCCTCAGTTTTGCCTGGAGTTTTCTCCTTTTCTGTTAACATGCCTACAAAACCACCAGATGCATTTTTGAAATTGTCGGAATATAAAAGGTGAGTCAATGCCAGTCGGGGACATCACTGCACTTGTGAAAACAATGAAGTCTTTTGTGCCTGCCTTGGTGTAGTTAAATAAAGTGAGATGTAAAATTGTCACTTCCTATTTTGATACAAGAGAGCCGCAGTGTGGGGGAGGAAGAGAGAGCATAGAAGATGTTAATATACAGAGGAGAAAGACAGGGTAATTAGGTAACTTGCATGACCTGGGTTTGACGGAGTGAATTTTCAAAGCGGAAGTACAATATCTTAGTGGAGTGTTTAGTTTATGGGTTTTCTTTCTGGTTATTCATAGGAGGGTTGAGCACAGTGTCATGTCTGGACACATTTAATTTCTAAAGAAGAAATAGAACACTTTTTCTTGAGTCAATAAATCAAAAAAGGTGATGAATAGAAAGGTGGGATTAATGTAGCCTGGAGGCTGCTTTTGTGGTTTGTTTTTGTATGACACTTTGCGCAGTGTAAAATGAAAGTTAAATTTAATAATGATGTAAATCATTTTCACATAGAATGATGTTTAGTTCTAAAACTTGGGGAAAAGGATCAAAGCACCAGCCAAGAAGGAACAAAGTATCATGCCATACGCTGACATGCCCCATGTTTTGGACGAGATGCAGGCCCACATTCTCTCAGAGGATAGTTCGCACCTCCTGAGGGGCAGTGTCTCCTGTTGATAGTGCTTGCTTGATCACCAGTGTCCAGTGCAATGACCTGGGTGCTTTTTGCAGAAAGCTGAAGACCCCCTGATGCAATCAAATCCATTTAGCCGTGCTGTGCTAGTTTTGCAACACAGTCCACCATTTCTGCTATTCATCCATCCATTTTCTAACCACTTCATCCAATTCAGGGCTGCAGGGGAGCCAGGATGTATCCCAGCAAGCAACCAGTCCATCACAGGGCCGACACACAGATACAAACACCAGGGCCAGTGTTCCTGAATGCCAATTGACCCACCAAAGCACCCAGAGGAAACCCATGCAAACACATTGAAAGTGTATTCATTTCCTGTTGCCTTGGAAGAGCATTCAAATCCCTGACACCACTGCCTGGTAGGATGGTTCAAATGCAAAGACCTCCTGTGTCACGTACAGGAAGTTACTTCAAGTACGGTCCTCCTGTTACTGTTCGTGGCATTTTGATTTTAATCATTAGTTTTATAAAAATGATTCAGTTGGGCTACCCTTAAGACAGTAAATAAATTGCTGTTAAAAAAACGCCAATCAAAGGCCAGCAGTCTTGTGATGTTTATAGATGTATCTTTTGTAGGGCCTCCTGAGTGACCCATCCAGGAATGGTGCTCACCCAAGCTCAAGTTGAGTTCTCTGATCGCAGGTTTGAGCCTGCAGTGCTGTCGGTGACGTGTGCAGCTTTCCTCCCATTCAGCATTGAAACTTTAGTACAGGGCTGCAAAGCCTGTGCTGTGGCAGAAGAGTGGTGGTCAGGTCATTTGCAGTCATGGGGTTCATAGCTGCGAATCCAGACATAACAAACAGGCGGTCAGCTGTTCTAAATCAGGGGGGTGTAACAAAAATAAGTGGCGATTCTGTTCTTTTTTTAACGTAGACGGATCTTTTGTGAAAGCTCAAGTACTCTATCTAAAACGGTGTGGTGGAGGGGAAAGCTTTAGCTGTAAATTAAAAGTGGTTCTCAAGGTTAGTTCTTGCCACACATTGCCAGACATGCCATTTGCAGTCGGCAGGCTTGTGGCCTTCACTTTTGCAGTTGCCTTCTGAGAGACAGTGTCTGCAATGTGAGTTTAACTTGGTTCAGAACTCTTTTACTTATAATTTTGGAACATGAAGAATTTAAACACTCAAAAAGACTGCAGTGAAAAGGGGTATTTTAGAAGTCCATAGGTGCACTCAGATAAGCCGTATTATATACAAATTTAGGGATGGAAAAGAGGAAAATTATGTATTTGTATAGGTCTTGAGTCTTTGTACTGGAAAGTACAAACAACTGCACGAATTCATTCAGGATAGGTGCTAATGATGAAGAAAAATAAACCAAATGGAAGTATTTGGAATTTGAAGTACAAATGGATTTGCCCTTGGAAGCTGAAGGATAAATGGTTTGGAGGTTATAGTTACAGCACAGCCTTTTGGGTTGCAACTGCAAGAAGTCAGCTGTACCTTAGGGAAGTCATTATCAACTGTCGGATACAGAGTCCGCTTATTATTTGTCAACACTTGAACACGTCAGACATATCAGTTTAAGAAAACAGTGTTGAGTAAGGGGCTGATTTGAAATATCTCATTTCAAAGTAGAGTTACAGCACAAAAATAACGCATTCATCCAAAATATCTCTCCAGGATAAGGATAATTGTGGGGTTTTTTCCCTGTGCAATTTTTTAATTTTGAGTGTGAAAGAAAACCATGTGTACCATTGGCAAAAATAAGCAGAGCTCCATAAGATACACTTACTGTCTGGTCTTGATCTCCTAAGTCTGCAAAAACAGGGCTATGGGTTTGTTTTTTTTCCTTTTTTCACCTTGACTAAATTAACGAATAGTTAAATGATTGAATGTGAACATGCTTGTGTAACAGGTTCTTTTAAGAGCCCATTTACATATTAATAACAGTTCCACAGAAAATCTCTGTGAAGATGTTAACACCTTTATCTCCCTCCTCCCTGTATCATTGTTTTTTTGAGGCTTTTCACAGTACTTTTATTAGTCTTGTTCTTAATGTCAGGTGTTTCTTTGGAAACAGAACACTAAAAACATTTTTTTTAAATGTGAGGACTTAATTCATTGTATACCCCCCTGGTCAGTAGTCTTAAAGCTTCAGTTTTACTCCAGTGGTTGAATGTGTTTTTTGCCTTATACTGTGTGAGGGTGGGGTTCTACAGCATATTGTATAATGAATACATTTAAACATTAATCCTCCGCGTTCTGGCCTCCAGTGCCCCCATCCAAGGGAACAGTCAGTATCTGCAGACACATTTTGGAGGAGAGACATACAAGCCTGGAGGCAGTGTTAGTGATATTATTTTTATTCTTGGTAACTTGAAGTAATCTAATTGAAATATTTATATGTGGGTTTTTTAGTTAACTGGCTTTTATGTAAAGTTACCAAGATGGCCTTTTTTAGAGCTCTAATAGGCTGTGAAAACCTATACAGTTTTGGATGTTTAAACATGCATTAGCATAATAAAATGTTACATATCGTCTAATTGGCAGTTTCATGTGCTCTTTGGTTATACAGTATATGCCTATGGCCCAAAGGCTCTGAGAGGTGGTAATGAGGATGTAGGGGTGGTATTTTGCCACAGTGCAGGGCATGCAATAAAATAAAACAGTATGGTCTTGAATTCTTGCTGAAGTGGGCAGGCACCATCACAATATTCCCAGGAGTGAGTGGTCCAAAATATTGTGGGTGCTGGTGGGATTGAGGTGGAGAAAATTGTCTCCTGCAGAGCCTTAATCCATGGGGCACTCGTCATATTCTCTTTTCATAAGAAAGCCATTATATGAGCTGCATGTAAATGTGCATTGTCCTGCTGGAATGATGTTTCATCACTTGGGCTAAATCAACTCTGTCATTGACTGTTGTATAATCTCAAGATCCCCCTATCAATCTGTACCCTCACTCAATTGTATTGCACTCAGTAACAAATGCTGCCTTAAATATGACACCACAATGAGTTTATCAGTTTCCTCTTTTTTAATTTTCTAATGTTTCTTTTCATTTGTGTATTTGCATGTATTTAACTCACATCCCTGTCTTTTTGGAGAGTTTGTCATAAGGTGCATTTGCAGCCATTTGGGTATGAACAAATGAAACCACTCAGCGAGAATTTGTCCTTTAATGGTTTGAAGGTGGTGAAGAGCAATTCTTGAAAATCCAGCAGTATAATTCAAGAAACAAAAAAAATTAAGTGGGGAGTACACTGGGACTAGTTTTACATTTTTGTTTTGTTTTGTTGCAAGGGTCTCACATAAGGAAATGTATTGTTTTAACGTTTTTATCAGAGAACTTCTAATAACCCCTTTAAAAGGAAATTGGTTCAAAGGGATTGAAATGTATACAGGTTTATGGTCAACTATAGGGGTTCTCTTCCAATTTCACTTTAAATGGCCTTTAATTCAATTAAACGTGCAATACGAAGATAATCTTCCCTAGTCACACTGAAATGTGTCTGTTCCTAGAGTACATTTGTGCTACTTCTTTCTAGCACTTCTAGATTTATGCCTGGGTGCCTGTAATAGCAGGTTACTTGCAGAAACAAGGAACATGCTTTTTCCTGTCCTCATTTAGGTGGCAGAAAATGGTGATATAATAGATGATTAAGGGATACAGTTCAGTTGAGCATGATCTGTCAAGAAACTTCTTAACAATTGTTCAACCAGAGACAGTTGAGGGCAGACACAAGCTGATTTAAGGGGGATTTCTTATTATTCTAGGTTTTAAACTAGAGGTTGTCCAATCTTGGTCCTGGTGGGTCTGTGGGTCTTTTTAAAGCAGCAGCACCTGAAGAGCTGGGAGAAGCTGTTGAACTGCTCCAGCAAAGCCGGTAACTAGCTGGTTTATCTCAATTAAAAATCTGCAGACACCCCATCCCTCCAGGACCAGAATTGTAAAGACCTGCAAAAATGCATTTTGACTTGGCTGGTAGCAATTAAAACGTTGAGGAAATTGTTCAATCACAGAAATGAAAAGGTCGCATTCCCTTGAATTTCACTCTACATGTTCCTTTCTGCTGATGGGTGAGGAAATAAATATCTCCTGACAATCTGACACAGGAAGGCTGTCGAGAGTTACATCTCCTTAATGTGATTAAAACTGTAGTAATTGGTACAGCTACAGTATATAAGGGAATTTACTTCTTTAAATATAGAGATACAGAAATTTATATATTTCTCTATAGTATATGTTGAATAAAATACTATCCACAAACAATGAGGAAACAAACTGTAAAAATATACCATTGGCTTTTCTGTGAGAAGACCATTTGAATTAGACAACCCAGTAACAATCGGGCAAAAAATGAGACAAGGCCATTAGACCCATCTTGCCCATTTGGTAGTTAAAGAATTGTGAGATTACTTAAAATGAAGAGAAAAGGAAGGAAGTATACCTTGTTAATGATTTTCTGCTTTGCTTTCACCATTATCTGCTAAATTTGAGATGTTAAATTGGAGAATTAAACCTCATTAAACTAAACTCAGCCTGCTCACAACCAGCCTCTGTATTCAACATACACAAGACAATAAAAGTTTCAAAATAAACCCCATGGAATTTTTTGTATTACATATTTCAATGCCAGTTTTTTAAATGCCAGTTTTATTTTGAAATGGAATCTTTGCAGTGGGTTTGAAAAGCAATTCCCCTTGGAAAACGGATATTTGACTAGGCAAATGCAATTTAAAGGCCACTTTAAGTTGTGGTGCTGATTAACAGCGACAGTGTTTTCAAACGCTTGACATCTGTCCATCACCTGTGGCAGTAAGGATAATGCTAACATATTCCTGGAGCACGTTTATGCCATATTAAGCTTTACAGACAACAAAGGTTAATCACACATGACAAATTCAAGTGCTCCAGGATGTGACCTTGAGCTAGACTAGGAGACTGTTTGCCTCCCTTTCAAAACTGACAGAGGACTCCAGACATTTCTGACTCTGGTCTTTTTCACCCATCATGCTACAATTGTCTCGTCTTACCTCGTCTTTGGATAATAAGTACTAAATGTGCTCGTGGCAGCTTGGAAGCTACTTGAATCGTTTTAGTTCGCTCAAGTTGGGTCTACCTGCAGTAGCATTTGGTTTGTCAAACCAGGAATGGATAATATTTTCGAGAAAAAGTTTCCTGCAAAATATTTTAAAACATAAATGAATTAGTGTTTTATATAGTGATACTTAAATTTGAGTATTTGTCAGCCCCAATAAAACATTCTTACATCCTACAGGATCTAAAGTCATAGAAACATATTAAGAGAAGGTGAATTCTAACTTGTAAGCAAGGATTCTAGATGGATAAATCAGGAACTGATTTTTAACAAAAGTTTTTTTTTGTTACAAATGTTTTTCACCAGAGACTGAAAAAAAGTCCATGTATTTATTTTCACATAGTGCTTGTACCAATTTATTTTAAACCTGCCCGTGAAGCATATTCATAGTTGAAGGAAATGTAGAAAAGTGTACCCTGTTTCAGTTTGATTCATTGCTGCTTGAATAATAATAGCTCAGCTTCCCTAAAAGTTCGGCAGGGCAAACATCTGTCTGGAAATTTATGACTGAAAATTGTTAACCCATAAGCCAATGCCCAGATTACGACATTAAGAAGAATTTCTTGCCAAGGAATGACTTTCTTATCCCCCATTTTGTATGCAGTCATCCAGTCTTGTCATAAAATAATTGGCGTTTACGTTCTAAGTTCAAACGGTATTTCTGTACTTAAAATACAAATTGAGTACACCTTAAGTGTTTATTTAGTGGTTTCCTTTTTCTAAACATGTCATGGCACATACTGAAAACAAAGAAATTGCCCTATTATGTTATGTTATAAAGCCTGTATCATGTTTCAAAATCAAAGCCAAACAAAACCCCAAAACATAAGAAAACTAATATGGAGCCTTTTGAAGCTGTGTAATTCTGTGTAATTAGGAGAGGAGAGTGTTTTCTAAACCAGTACAGTTTAAACTGCACTTTTTCAGTCCTTATCTGAAAAATTTACTGTTTGGGAAATTTACTGTGAAAAGGTTTCATGTTGTATTTTCCAGTCCTACAAGATGACATCCTATTTTTGGTGATTTTTTTTTTTACTTGTGTCTCCAGAGCAAAACAAAATAGCAACTTTGGATACCGGAACTTCACAACTGTATTGCAAAAGAACAAAAAAAACAATATACATTTCCTTTTTTTTAATTTTATGAGCTTGAGATGGGGCTATGAATAGACTTACTGTATACATTTGTGACTATATTTTACGTATGTAGAAAGTAAATATGATCTTGATTTAACCTAAAACTCTCTGACAGATATTGCTACATTAATACTTCATAATACTGTGCTAAAGTAACACATTGAAACATTTAGATTAAATGTAGGTAAAAAATGTTTCCTTATCTCATCCTCTTTCATCTCAAAAGAATCTCAAAGAGTTTCAAATGTATCAGTGATTTACATATGCTATGTAAATGCAGTTGAGTTGGTATATGTGCATTTCAATATTTATGGCTAGCTGCTCTAGTTCATTTGTGGCCCTGTAATTAATGTTTTTATACTGCCTTGACTGAATATTATAGCCTCTGGTGGGTCAGTCCAGGCTGCAGCACAGCATAGTGTTTCCACTCAGTATTACAGAAGTCCATGGAGACGTGGGACCACTCACCTGGCAGTTTTGGACACCTCTCTGATGTTCCAAAACACCCCATACATGCTCTTGTGCCCAGTGGGACTGAAATCCCAATACTTGTGTAATATCGCTTACAAGCCTACAGCACACTGAAGGTAAAGTCCTGGTCTGTCTGTTATGCTATGCTATGACATGCTACTGTCTACAAGATGAGTTGCTCCTATGGAACATAGTGTTCTCTGATATTTTTGCAGCACTGATGTATATCTAATTACTATGTCAACATGAAATTAACCTCTACTTGTTCTCTTGAAGGTTATGTGCTGTAGCTGTTCCCTAGTCTAATATGTTTACACACATAGTGCTTGTAATGCAGGGATATATGAACAGAATGCTTTTCATGTGATGAAACATTTAAAAGTTTTCTGCACCAGACATTTTCATACTTTATTGGAGAGATTCAGAACTCAGTAGCTGGTAATTTGAAGAATGTTGAATTCCTAAGCAGGTCTTATCCTGTAGCTCTTGTGGTAGGGCTTGTGGCTGGGTTCTCTTCTTAGACGTGATCTTCTTACAGAAGATTAAGATTTATTTTCACTATTTTCTAGTAAAGCTCCCTGTGCCACAGTTTTTTTTTATCAAATTAGTCTGGCAGAAGTTTAAATCTATTTTGCTGCTCATGGACAAGAGCGAGTTAGAGCAAATCCAAATTCCGCTGTAGGAAAACACTCAACTCTGATGAGTTCTACCTGTTGCACAACATGCCTTCCAGCTTATTCAATGGATGAAGCTTGATCCCGAAAATCCTGGAAATGAGAGCTTTGGTTGCCAAAATGACTGAATGCAAGTCTTTGATTGTATGTCGTGACGTTGTTTGTGAACCGCAGTTTAGCGGTATACACACGGTAAGCTGTAAGCTTTAAGCAGTCCGTCGTGTGCAGAGGCTCAAAGAGGTAAAGCAGAGGAAGGATGGAGGTGGGACAATTAAGCCATGTCAGCTCCTCCTAATTGTGCCAGAGCATCTCACTTCCACTGGCAGAGGGAGTGCGGTCTTGCATTTTGAAATGATTTTTCTCTTGCACAAAGAACACAAGAAAACAAATCCTGGACAGCTGGAGAAGCTGGGCTCTCTTCCCTGCATTATTTAATATGTCCTTTTTAGTTTTGTGGAAATCCTGCTGGTCCCCTATTACAGGGTGAACATATCTATTCACTGAATACTCTGATGACTTGGGCAAATGTGAGGCAGTAGTGTAAGAAGCTGGTAAGCTTTTTTTTAAAGCTTCAGTACACTTGAATAGAAGTTTTTTTGTGTTGTTATTTTAAGAACAGAAAACCGTTTTTTCCTCAGGTAATCAGAAACTCTGAAAATATGTAGTCTGTTTGTTAGTGAGAAAACAGTTCAAACAGACAAAGGACTCTATATTCAAAATATGTAGATATGTAACTGCTCATATGTAACAATGCACATTTAATAGCCTGTTTTGAATAAATGGCTCAAACATTTTAGGCAGAAATTCAGTTACCAGCTGTGTTGGTTGTATTTGTTATGGCTTTACAGAATTCGTTACCACTCTGTAAAGCAAATAGAATTGTGCATGCACTACGTGAACCAGGTTAAGATCTGTTTAGTAACATTAAAATATAATAGTAAATATTTAGGGTAACATTTTGTTGTAATGTCAGTGTCTTGCTTTATGTCTGTGTTATTTAATAAATGTGTCATTGGCACAGTGAGTAACAGTCCTTTATGATTAGTCCTAATCCTAGAGGTAAATGAGAAAATAGTGGCAGTTCTTGGCACTTTGATGTTGCCACAGATCTCGGAGTGTGATTCAGAGATGTCATCCTTCCCATAAAACTCAAAAAAAGACTGGCCACAATCTGAAGATGGCTTTGCTTTGTGTTCGACAAACAATACGAACCTTACTGACCCACATTTAAAACTGATGGCTCAGAAAACAAAATGTCCCACAAAGTAGAATGTGGTTTAAAAATATGCTGATTAGCCTACTTCTTTCAGTTGTCTTGCAGAGGCTGGGCAAATTTAGATGGGAGTTTTTTTTGTTTTCTTAAGAGCAGGAAACAACCTTTTTATGTCATCTGTTCTTTGAAACCTGGGTAGTTTCATCTGGCTGGTAACAAAACATGGTACGTTTTGCTAAAAGGTGAAGATTTTTAGATTAAATATCATGTGCATTTTTTAAATTTCAGATGTGTGTATAATATTAGGGTACTGTAAAATACAATCTGAGTTAATCAGATATTTGTAGACATTACACAGTAATATAAATCAACCATATGGAAAAATACAGAGTTTGTATATTGCTTATGGTGCCTTTTAAAATGACTTTCCCACAGTTTGCCAAACATTCTTTTTATCTTTCTCTGTTACGTATTACTGTAATGTTTTTGTTACTTTTTTCAAGCTTGACATGCTATATTTTAAAACATGACTGCATAAAGCTTATTTCATTTTTTTCCACCAATACCCTCAAGGGCTCTTGTCCATAGTGCTCATTTTTTATGTAATACTTTAAAGCTGCAGTTTGTTTTACCTCTGGTGGTGATACTTTGTTGATGGTTAAACAGTTTTTGTAACCACAGTGAAATCTTTGATGAATGATGTTTAAAATGAAAAAGGGTTCATGCATTCTTTGGTGTGAGTGTCAGCAGTGTTAATTGATCATTTTTGTATGTTCTGTGTAATACAGATTTGTCCAGTTTTAACTGCCAAGAAGCAGTCTAAACTCTGTCCAAGGTATGATGTGTGTACATATACTGTATAAATGTAACCTTTTATTCAAGAAAAGGGCCCCTATGGGATAATTCTGAATCTTATGTTCTTGTATGAACAAATCTTTTAGAATACAAGTAATTTATGTTATAGAGAAATGCCTATAAAAATTAATACAAATAAAAGTGGCCCATTTAAAGATTGGCAATAACATAAACTGTCATTAATGTTTAATTATAATATCCCAAAGCACTTTACATATAGGAGCTGGCCGACAGCACCTACTGTACCAAGTGTAGTACCCATTATTTGTCAGCAGCTCAGCTCCACTACAGAGCAGATTACGTGGAGAAATGAGAAACGTCTTACAGTTCAATTGAAGGGAAACTTAAGGCTAGATTTAAACAGCCCAGGGTTGAATTTTACCAGGACACTAGGGTTAACACCCATGCCTTCTTAAAACATGTCATGGGATCTTAAAATGTCCTTCTTTTGCAGACATGGGAATTTATCACACTATGTTAGGAAGACGTTTGGAAGCTATATAGACAGCACAAATACTTCCATATTCAGTTAATTTCACCCTGTACATTTTCCTATCAGTTCTCTGATGCTTCAGCATCCAAAGTAGTGCTAAAAAATGCATGTCTTTTTTCATAAATTAATAAACCACGATTGGCTGGAAGAGGTGACAGCTTCAAACTAAGCAGAAAATTGGGGGACACCTCTTTGTACTCCCATAGAGAGTCAGGTTACCTGTTTACTTGAAAATCACCTCATGACTTTGTGATGCACATTATCTGCATGCTACTGTACATGTTCCTTTTGCATAAGAAGATGCATAGCATACAACATGGCTTAAAAGGCAGAATGTGTCGCTGAATCACGCCAAACAGTAATTTAACAAGTATGTTAACCAGAGGTGTAGCAGCAGCACTCAAAATCCCCTTTGCTGACCTAAGATCATCTTACTCCCTAGCATAACAGCTGTACCAGTGAAAAAATGTTGGTAGCAAGAAGAAACATTGAAAAACATTACAAATGTTAAAATGAACCTCTCATTTGTTCTGACAAATGTATGATTAGACACAGTAAATGAAAATATGCATGTATATTATAAATATTTATTCAATTCTATATTAACAGCTAGATGGTGGGGGAGGACACCAACTTTTAACACTGTACAATTATCATTCAACTATACTCTAACATAATGAGAAATGAACACATTTGTGTTAGGAATGTAAAGGACAGATTAAGTTATCATCACAGCAGTGCATAATGTGCTCCTTGTGTTATAACCAGATGCTTTTTAGATCATTTAATCTCCCCTCCCATATATTAATATTGATCCAGTAGTTGGCATTAGCTCATGCTGTTTCTCTTCCTAAAACAGAATGGTCTTTCAATGCATTTCCTGAAATGGATGAGCAAAACATTAAGAGAAAGTCCTATCTTGTTGAAGTGAACCCAACATAAGTGGCTTTTAAAGATGCATAGAACTTGCAAATGTGCATCAGAGAGTTGCTGTTTATTTCCCGATTTTAATTCTGTGCTTCTAGAAAGGAATCCTGTTTTGCATCATAGAAAATCAGGATCTCCAAAGCATGTGCAGAGTTTTTGGTTTGTATAAGGCAATGTTGCAGACAGTTCTTATTAGGGATAATTCTGGACAGGAAAGTTCTTTCTGTGTTTTGCACAAGAATATGTGAAAGAATCTGAAGACAATGAATTTTATGGTCAAAGCATATTTTACCCTGCCAAGTTTTTCAGTGTGTTCTATTGCTTTCATAACTGAGTGGTTTAAAGCGAACATTGAAATAATATTCAGAGTCTTGTTCTCTGTGTACAGTATGACTCTATAATGAGCTCACATCACTAGCTGCCTCCTTAGCCTCAACACTCAGCATTTACATCTAGTGTACCTGTGGGCCTTTTTAATAGTTTTTTAAAAACCTGTTTGAGGTGATGAATGTTAATAATGAGCCCATATTATTCTGTGCTGTGTTACTCGGATGTGGTTCTTAGGAGTAGATGTGTCAAACCACCCTTTTAAAAGGACTTGTCATTTATTTGCTTAGCGTTTTAAAAGTGACTGGTAATCTTGGTGTCAAAGATTTTTAGTCATGCATACTTTTGCATTATTTGCTTCAGATTTATTCTACTTGTAGTCTATTGACTGTGGTTATGTTTTCTAAAGCTGTACCTGCTGTGAGGAATAAAACTAGAAGAAAAACCAGGAAAGTGAAGCTCTAATCCCTCTGGTCTGAACTCCTAGAGCTGGGAAGCAAGTGTGTTTAGAGATTTACTATTGTGTATTATACAATACAGTATTACACAATGACAATTACAACAGTTTTCAGAAATGAAGATCTGAGGCTGCTGATATTGATTTTAACATTATCAGTTGTGCCCAATTTTTTTTTAGTTTTAGGATACATAGCTACAAGTTTATAAGTCTTTTACGTTCTATATATTTTGCCTCAGAACACAAGGATTTTTTTTGCCTTCCTCAACATTTCTTGTTACTGATCATAACCACAATATTATTTGTCTTGAAATCAAAACAGTACATGATAAGCTAAGCACCACTGGAATCTGTGACTCATTGAAAGCAATTTGTTTGTCATCATCTAATCTTTTGCACATTATATCCCTCTACCATACTCCTCAAAGTTGTTGACTGCATTCGTGGCTGGTGAATGAGATTCAGTTGAAGAGGCGTATTTAATAGCAAGCTGTAGCAGCAATAAGTTTCTTGAAAAAAGCAGAGGAGGAGGGAGGAAGGGTAGTTTCAGATGTGTGGGTGTTTCTGAATGGTTGTCAAGCTGTAGTTCCAAAGGTTGCTGAGGCTTCCTAGCTATGTGCTACTACATAGGAGTTTTGGCAGGTAAAAGTAACAGATGAATTACTTTGATGCCTTTCATTAAAGCACATAACAGAGAATGTGTAATAAAGCTGTAGAAACAAAGAACTATCTGTGTATGGTATTTGATCATATGTACAGTACTACAGGCAAAGTTAAGACTGAGAGTCCCCAAAATCATACAGGACACCTTGTAGATCTCTTAATGTCTTCAAATTCATCTGGTGGAACTGTACTGCTTTATAGCTAATGTCAACAGGAGGCTGAGATGGGGAATCAAAACTTTTTTTACAGGAAATCTTGTGAAATATCGAAATTTTTGTAATGTCCTTACAGCTTCACTCTTACTATAAAGAAAGAATTATAATGTTTGGGATTTTTTAAATTACATTTGGCAATGTAAACCGCTGTTGCAAGCATGTACCGCACTCGAAAATTGTGACGGGACTGGATCCTGTCTGTTTCAAATGTGATATCCGATGGACTGAACAGTAACGAGACAGTCTCATTTAATTATGTGTGGACTTCCAAAGGCAAGAGCAGGTAGCACTGGAACAGTCTTCACCAAAGCATAGCATATTATTTGAGCACAGACTTATCTGACTTTTTAAGATACCACTTTTGAGGAACTTCTCTTTATATTTAAAACATATTTTGAAAAAGAGTAGCAGTTAAACGTCTTATCTCTGCAGTGCTGTTGCTTCACATTCACAAATTTGTCCCACCTTAAGTGATAGCAAAGCAAATTCTCTGATAAATGATTCAGAGCTGTTACAACACTTTGTGTGTCACTAGGAAGAGTATGGCTGGTTTAAACTTTTTTTTTACCTGAAGTTGGTTGATTTATTGGTTATGGTGTTTTATCAGTAGAGCAAGCAAGTCCTGTTTACATGGAGCAATTGTGGGTGCCTACAAGGGCGTGACTACACATGTGGCACTGAGTAAACTCTTGTTCCCACAGTTCACCGGTGCAAAGGGTATCATTATCAGTTTCTATGCACACGTAGTCTATCTTAGTGGACCCTGTCTCTCAGGCTTACCTCCAAGCATCCAATCTGTATTGCGTGTCCATCAGAACCTGCAGATGTTCTCCACAAAGAGACTTGTCGCATGTGGCTGACAATGCAGTTTTGCCATTTATTGGTGACGTTCACTAGACCTTCTAGTACAATACACTTAAAAAGTCTGAAGCAACACCACGTACAGACAGGTTAATTAATTCCGGTTCTGTTCTCCTTTTTTCTTTCAGGGCTGTACAGCTGGAGGAACCATGTGTTTTCCTGATAAATTAGTTAACAAAACGTGCACTCTGAGTATATTGGTTCCACAGTATCACCCTTCCTCCAATTACTGTAATGGCATGGAAAAAGCATGCATAGAAAGACTGGGGAAGTTGATACTGAAAATTCCTTGGCTCTTCTGAAGAACGAACTGCAATGTCATTAAAGAATATATTAGAATTTTTTGTGAAGAGGTCGCTTAGTGTGATGCCTGCCAATGTATTCAAATTGTGACCTTTTGTCAAAATGAGCGTGTAGCCTGAAGTTGTGTGGGCACATATTGGGAAAGTTTCCTTCAATATAGATTATGTAGAGAAAATGGTGTTCAGAAAAAAGCGTGCAGTGTTTAATATACATGTACCCAAAGTTAACAAACATATTATTCCCACTATATCCACACGTGAACCGATTTCCTGTTAAAGGAATGGCATGTTAGGCTGCTGACAAACTTGGACATCCGAGTCTGTAGTGTGCTGTAAATGGAGATGCAATGGTGTAATCGGGGTTTCCGAACCGGAGGTTCGTGAAACCCTAGGGGTTTGTGGCATTACTGCACGGGGTTCGTGAGATTGTCACGGAAACATCAGTGTAAAATTAAATATTCCTATTAATAAATAACAATGTAATAATAAGAATAAGAAAAACAACAGTAGTAATATTAATATTTTACAAAGTGAAAAGAAGCATGATAAGAGGGTTGCTGTAGCAAGCATTTATTGAAAAGTTTGATTTAGTTAAAATCTCAAGGGGGTACATTAGGCAAATAATTTAGGTTGAAGGGGTTCAGCTGATAAACACCAGGGGTTCTCAACCTTTTAGGTGAATGAAAGTTTCACACAGAGGAAGAATCGACAGTACTATCCACTTTCTCTACGTAGTTCCTATTCTTTTGTATGACAGTGTGCATTGGCAGTACTTGGTTCAATCTTAAAAATGTATGTTACCCTTTTTAGACTTTTTAGAGCTCCTTACCATCCCAATTGTGGTAAGCATTCACACAATTGACACACATTCAAGCCACAAGCCAAAATTTCACGACAAAAGATAAATGATAAAATTGTGGAAAATTTAGATCACATACTTGATCTTGTGTGGTTGCCCCAGACTTGTTTGTTTTTATATTCTCGGTGTATAGCAAACACTCTGTAGTTATGGTTTTGTCTCCCACATTTTTGTTAAAACATTGACAGCAGGGTTTTTTTAAGTGCCTTAGCCAGTAGGTGCTCACTCTGAACACAGGTTGGGATTTAAGATCTAGACCAGGATCCTACATGACCAGGATTCTCCCAAGTGGAAAACTATCTCACAGCTCCTGATTAAACAGTGACTTCTGTGGCTTTCAGGATATATCCAGAAGTACAGCGACACCAGTATAGGACAGCATTTCTCAATACATGGAATTTTGGAAGTCACATATTTACCAAAAATAACTAAAGAATAAATATTGCTTATATATTTGTCAGTTTTGCAGAGTCCATGCTCAAAAACATTACAAGCAGGATTCATGTGTGGAGCAAGTTATATTTTTGAATTTTAACGGGCTTAAAAAAAAAACAGAACAACTGGGAGTGGCTAAGCAAAGTTCCACTGCTCACTGTCTTTACTTCCTGCCAAGATAAGGCAACTGAGCTCTCCGAGGCAGACTTAGATTGTGAATTGGCATAAGTTTTGTTTATAAAATTAATAATCATGAGCTTTGGCTGGTGATAAATTTGAACATGACACAAAACCTTTACAGTATATTTATGTAAGTGTGCCCTCTGATTGTACAGGCTGGGAGACACTGCTCTAGAAGAAATCCCTCATTCAGTCTGATCTCACCCTACTGTAAGTCGCTGCAGCTGTCAGAAGGGGGATGACTTTATGGTTGGACAGGTCAGAGGATCCTGTGTGCTGCAGTGGTTTTGTAATAAAGATAATTGGCAATTCCAAATTCACCAAACAATATCAAAGGAACCCGTCTTAAAATCAGTTCATTAGAAATGCTGCAGAGCTTTTATGCATACAGTGTATGTGATGATAAATCACTGAGGTCTGCTGGTACGATACATTGGCAACTACAGTGTTAAAGCAAGAGTCTGAGAATGTGTGGTTGAATCACACTTAAACTGTGCAAACAGTTTGGGATAAACTCCAGTTCATGATGCTTCAGAACATAGTTTGACTGAATGCAAAGTTATGAAGCGCATCACTGATTACCTCACAGTAAGTGTGAGCAGTTAATGAGTATTTTTTCTGCTTCCGGTTTTTTCCTCTTGTGACTTAATTCAAGGCATTTAATTGACTGCCTGTTAAAGGCATTAATCCTTATGAGTTTTTTCATGAGATTAGATGAACTAAGGCCTCTTCACTTTTACTATTTGACCACAGCACATGTATACAGTATATTGTGTTAGGTTATCACAGTAGAATGACATTCTGAATTTATTTCCTTATGTGGTACACAGAAAAAGAACACTGCTCAAGCTATATTTTTATGTAGTTAATTACAGCAGTGTAGGTCACTAGGCTCATACTTTGAGCAATTACGCTTAAGATAATTGAGATAATTGGGAAATCGGGGTCAGTTGAATGTTAAACTGTGTAGACATTTAAACTTGGACTGCTTAATGACATCCTGAAGACATAAACTCCAATGAAAAAGAAGAATTGGTTGTAGGAATTGAGTCTTTATAATCACTACAACCCTGCAGGTCCCAGTAGCTGTCAGTCATTGTTGTCATGAAATATTCCAATTATCAAAATACAACCTGATGATGAGAATCCACTGGTGCATTGAACCTTGTTGACTCTCCTCCTTTCGGTGCCAGTAGCAATCCCACAATCCCAGTAGCATTGCTCTGTTGATTAAAAAAAAAAAAGATTTTTCCTCAAAGCTCACCAACACAATCGCCTTGTGACATCACCACACCATGCACCAGCACTTTAGGTTGGGTTTTTTACCAATGACACAACCATTTTGATGCAGACATATTCTGTTTTCAATGACAAGATTTTTTTCCTTCTACTGTATGTTTGAACCCTACTAGGTGTTCTGTTCCCCTTCATTTAGTGTCCTCCCCCCCACCCTTCAAGAAGGTCTGTCATTATCTGCTGCTCGTTCTTTCTCAGAATAGCTTGTCAGCAGGCCCACATTAATCAGAAAGCGCACTTGGCTTGTTTCTTTGTCGTGCTCTGCTGGAGGTGCTGCTGATGCTCTGTGCTGGCTGCAGCTCTCAACAGCCCCCTCCACCCGAAAACACTCGCATATTAAAGCATTTCCTGCCTTCCAGGATGATACAACAATTAACCCATTCAGCTCTTGTCATGACACAATCCCTACTCTACTTATTTCCCATCACTTCACCACTAAACCATTTTCCATATTCTTGCGACCTTAAAGAGTGTGAATGTGCCAGGTGTCTTCAACTGTGTTTTTCAGTTTTGAAGTCAAACTATATTGTAAAACATGATGCTGATCTTGATTTGTTTTTACAATATAACAGTTATTCCTTTTGGAAATGTAGTAGTAATAATAATAGTAGCATCTGAATGAGAGACATAATAACATAAATGTAAAGCTTTCTTGAAACAAAGGCCCTACTCAGGACCAAACGTACAGTATCTACAGTGATGCTAAACCTGTAATTTCTCTTTGTCTAATTAATGCATAAAAATATGATAAAGCCAGCTTTCTCTTGCTTGATGGATACCACAATAAGAAAATGATAAGAACAGCACCTTTTCAGATCTGAAATTCATCATTCATCGTCCTGCCCAGGAAGTCATCAGTCTTCCAGTTCAGCCCATATCATCACTCCACTCTGCTAATGCTCAGATAGAATGTACACACTCCTCTAACACACCCACCGTGTCCTAGTAACAGTCACTGCATAGCAAGTTCAGGAATCCCTGGCAGGTTCAATCAAATCCACCCAATCCGATGGATCACTCCCAGTTGCAGGCCCTCATATCGGGAAGATTAATCTCAGCTGGCTAGCGGACATAGCTCAGGGCCAGACCAGAGACAGACATATTTTAAATTCTTGATTGTTCAGTAACATTTGACAAATGCTGTTTGGTTTTTCCAGCAAGTCATCAGTCAGCTGTGTGTCTCTGTCTTTCCATAGCTGGACTTGACAAAGCCGCTGGAAGAGCAGGGTCCCCTTGACGTTATCATTCACAAGCTGACTGACCTGATTCTGGAGGCAGACCAAAATGACACACAGTCTCTTCTGCTTGTCCAGCGAGTTCAGGTGAGTCATCTCCTCAACTGGTTCACTCCCTGTGCCTTGATCTTCCATTCTAGATCCATGTATGGGATCATGGGGAAATTGTGGAGAAAATGGGCTGTTTTTTTGTCAACAGTATAATATAATCAGCTAAGTTATGGATGTCCCATTTAGATTCCTATTTAAACCAGTTAAATTTTTTAGTACCAATTGGATTTTCCTGTTTTTATGATGAAGACGGACATTTTTGACCATGAAGGTTTATACATCACAGAAGTGTTTTTGTTAGGATTTAAATGTATGAAGTTTGGCTTCCTCATAATTCTTACAAGTCAGGACTATAAAGTGTGCCTTTACCACCCCATTTCTTTTTTCTCAATTTGTATCCCAGAGTACTTCATAACACGTTTATGTGTACCCGGTGGAATCAACACATGTATGCTGAAATGCAACTATTTGTCTTTCAGAACATCACAAACCAGCCCAAACTTAATCTGATGGTCGTCTGAAACAAACTGCTCGGTCATTCTATTGAAACCAATTTTTCAAAAAAAGGCTGCGTGAGATCTTAGGAATATCCAAAAGCCTTCAGTACTGAAAATATCTTTATATAGGATGTGATATACAGTATGGTGACTGGGAATGGCCTTGTTCTATGTATAATCAAGACTGAACTATGGATTGAAAATTCTGCAAAAAATACGTTTTCAAGAAATTTAGAATTGTCAGTCATTTTTTGTCATACATTCTCAGTTTGGGTTTTTCCGTATTTTCATTCATGGCTACAAACATTGCCACTGCACATGAGAAAGAGAATAAGGAAATGTAGGCAGACCTCTTCTACTTGCCCTGCCTGCCTTTGAACTGCTCGTCTTTTAACGCATCACAGACAGCTTCTAGAGAAGCGGCTTCGACAGTATCGTATCTTTTTTGTTGTTGTTGTTTGGTGAAAGGATAATGCAAGCATTATGCAGCAGTGTTAGCAACTGTAAATAGCCTCTGGTTTGTGATTACAAATGTTGGACATGATTGAAGCCCAGAGCAGAAATGGGGGAGGTTGGAAATGTAGTTTTCTTTAGTGTGGGCAAAGGAACAAGCTGTCAGGGACATGGGATATGTAGATCTTCTGCAGTCAGATGAAGTCAGAAACCCTGCCCACCGTAGGTGCATGTAGCTACAGCAGAATTAGAATAATAGGTGCACTGCTGCTTTTATTACAGATGTTAACATGTATGACAGAGCATGTATTAGAGAGAACTAACATTCTTGATTTCAGATCAAAATTTTGCGGTAGTGGCATCTGTGATTTGTGAAATGAGAAATAACAAAGAAGTACCCTGCTTTATAACTAGATCATGGTTCTTTCCAGTACTGTATATCCCTAGAGCTCCAATTGTACTCTCCTAGCTGATTTTCTTAATTAGCTAAAATACCTACTTTTTTTGGAAACCTGAATCTTCTATAAAATACGTTAATGGTTCACAATTATATCACTTGCATAGAGTGAAGGTTAACTAAATCAATGCAGAAATATCCCTAAAAAATAGCAAATATAGATGTTTATAAATGGTAATGGGCAGGTTCCCAGTTTCAGGTAGCAGCATTTTATTACTTCTAGTAATATGGTATCCAGCCTTGTCTACCCTACACGCTGTCTCATAGTAACACTGTGCGTAATCTTTGAGAATGTTTTTATTGCATTCTCATGATATCTTGCTGAGGATATCAACCGACTGAAGGTCACAGCAAAACAAGTGCACAAATCAGAAAAATATAAGGAAGGTCCGGTATGTTTGGTTGTTGTGCAATATAATTAAAGTTTTTAATTGATCTTTTGCGCACTTACCAAAAGCTTCGGGTTGGGACTCTGACAAGGATATTCACTATGCTCTATAGCACGAAATTATAGCAACAAACATCACAAAATAGCAGGTTTAAACGCTTCTATGGTCCTTCAGTTTACTGGGAGAAACGTTTTGTCTCTAGAATGTACATTTTGGGTGTGGTAGATTAAACGAGCAGAAACATAAAATAATAGGTTCTTTAATAGCACAATGTGTTATACTGTCTTGAAAATGTATCTTTTTAACTTCTTTGCATGTATGTATTTGATCATATGATCCTAGTGTGATTGATTTTTTTGTTTACCTTTTCATTTTTCATCCAGGTTTAACATGGCCTAGTTTTAAACAAGAGTGAAATGCTCTTTCCACAGAGAAGAGTAAAGATATAGGGAACTATATGAAGTGTTGACTACATTTTCCCCTGTTCATAGCGTCAACCCTAGAGAGCAGCTTTACCATGGAGAAAGCTTGCAGTTCCATGCATAGGTGGGATCTAGCTGGCTAATTAAGACTGTGCATGACTATTCTAACCCTATGACATCAGACAAAACCTGAAAGCTTAAGGCTAAACTTGATTAAATTTAAATATCTTTCAACACTACAAAAAAGGTGAAAATACTATAAACTAAAGGAAAATACAATTGATATTAGAATCAGAAACTTGTAAAATTCAATAAAGGGCATCATTTTCTCCTTGCCTAGTGTAGGGGCCAAGGTGGAGAGCTGAGCTGATCAGGGATAACTAATTACAGATAGGGAGTTCCAAGAAAACAGAAGGAACACTCAAGTACAGTACTTGTTTTGTCTTGATATTTGATGCAATGCCCTGATTTTTTAGTCTGTCAAGATAAAGATCTTACTCCAGCCACTGTTACAAACCAGCTCAGGTTAGAAGTGGATGTCTGTTTTAGAACATGTGATATCGATAAGCAGCTTGCCTTTATGTAGATCTTATGTAAACTGGCTTAAACAGAAATCACCACTCTTCATTGATGAATCTGAACTGCATTTGAGTTTATCGGTGACAAAGGGATGAAATTAACTTTTGTTTTCTATCCAGAACTGGCCTTTTTTTATCAACATGGTTCATTTGACTTGATATCACGACTCTTGGGTGGTCCCAGTTTACTGCCTTGCTCATGGGGAATATTTTGGGTATTGGAACAACTGGATTTTTAAATTGTTGATGTTTAAACTGTACCAAACTATTGATCAGAATTCAGCATGTTTGATATTTGAATTCTCTTAAAAATCTCCATAATACCACAGTAGCAGTCTCAAATGTAAGTCTTCTCAGTGAAATTTCCTGAGGCGTAAAAGTACAAAAAGAAATACCCCTACTGATTCATTATGTCTTCTCACTTCCACATGTAGAAAAATCAGCCTTTGATTGGAAGCAACATAAAAAAAAGGTCTTAAAAATCAACAATTGGCTGTGTTAAATAGTTATAAATTAAATATTCATTTAATCTTTCGTTCCTGTTATTGTTAATATGATGTGTGTGAATTGTATTATAATATGTAAATAAAGCATATAAATATTGGTAGATAATTCTGGCATTATTGTATTTGATTTTGAGACTTTTTGTCTGCTTCTTTCTAATAATCTTTAGTAGACCAGTATTCTCTTGTGTGTGATATAGGAGTGTCGATCTTATCTGAAACATGTGAACATCAGGACATGTACAGTAGCTGAGCAAATGTCACAACACCTCAGATTTGGACAAAGGTTGAGTCCTATACACAGTTTTCATGCACTGTTACTCCAGTGTTACAAATTCTGTATCATGAAGTGTAGTTTTTATTATTTGATAATTGTTATGATTATTTTTTAAACAGTGCTGCTTTTCTTGGAAGGATAAAATTAGGGTGTATCTATATTAAAATTAAAAATGTTTTTTTAACAATTTGTTTGCTATGGTGTCCTTTGCATGATTGTCACAGAGAAACATTACAGGATTCTAAGCAAAAATAACATTTAATTACATTAACATTTATATCTCATCTTTGACCATAATGGAATATGGAAATCTATTTCAAGAAGGTAGCTGCGTCAGCATGTGTAGGCTGCAAAGGAACCAATGAAGGTCAAGTCCATGCTGAAAAGAGAAGAAAAGAAACGCAACGTTTCGGCTGTGGAGCATGAGGTCAGTTAAATAGGATTAGCTGCCCCATCCCTGATGATGATATTCCTAAAAACTGTTATCCCTTTTCTGCTAGACTCAAAAAAAAGTAGCAGCACCATGTTGTTAAGTATGACCTGTGTTTGCAATTTATCAAGTATTTTAGGAGTTGTTTATAGTATTGCGTCATCTTGTGCACTGATACCATAGGGATTTTAACCTTAATTACAATAAAAAGCATGGCTAAATGTTCCTGATATGACTTACAGTGCTTATTTCTCACAGAAGGATTTTTTAACTGATGACGCATTGGATGACAACAAAAAATTGTCAGAGTGCCAAACAATAAAAATAGAAGCCAATTGTTTCATGTTCGTTTTTTTATTGTCAAGATTT